>NC_059104.1:48650179-48812679 GCF_020740685.1 Jaculus jaculus
ATTTTATAAATATTATATGAATTTGTGTATGTCTTTAATCAAATTCTTACTTTTCTCATAACACCTTGATTGTATGTCTAATATAAAAATAAATAATAGAGTGAGAAAATGTATATGTAAAAGATTAAAAGTTGAATGTTTACATAAATTACATTACTCAATAGTTCCTGCATATCTTAAAAGTTTTATTCCCTTACCTCTTATTGAGAAGGAAAAATAAAATGAAGAAAACATCTAAACACGTACACATCTAGCATTTAACAAGAATGATCCTGAACCATAAACTAGTTTTAGAAGGCACTAAAGGAAAGAAATTTTTGATGTTTTTATTATATTTCTTGATAGTTTCCCCTCAGATGCTTTTTCTCTCTCTCTCTTCTTATGTAGGAATGAACTTTATAAGACAAAAATTCTTAAGAAATAAAGATTTGCCAAATTTATAACACTCCAACAAAACATCTTAATATGTTTATTTCAATAACTGAATCAGAATGTCGTACTACCCTAATCACATGATGACATTGGACAATACATTTACTCACCAAATATTGGATGGTATATATTAATAAGATTTTCTGTAAAATAGATATAAAATGTGAAAGGATTTCATTCCTTAAAAAGTAATAAAGTGAAATGTGTATTAGGGTTCTTGAGAGGAACAGAACCATGAGAACGAATTATATTAAAAAGATAATTTATTGGTTTAGCTTATGGTAGTCCAATAGCAGTTGCAGGCCTGAGAATGAAGGAATCAGGCAGCTGCCAATTCATGTGGCTAGATGCCTCAGTAGTCCCAGTCCAACACTGAAGGCCTGTAGGCTTTGTGAGGAGCCACTAGTCTTCAATCCATGCTGGAAGGCAGCCAAGTGGAAGGAAGGGGCTCTGTTCACCCAGAGCTTCCTTATATCATGTTCCCATCTGAGAAGGGCCACTCATTCTGTGGGAAGGACTCACTCTAGTGGAAGGACTTCCTCCTTTGGTTAATCCTTCCTGGAAGCAACCTCAGAGACTCAGCCTTTAAGGATTTCTGTGGATTACTAAACAGATCAATTGACAACAACTTAACAATCACAAAAAGTAAGTACATAAACAAATAAATATGAAAAGAGAAATATAAGCATGTCATTAGGATCATTAGATTGTACCATGGTAGGAAAGTGACAAGGAAAGATATAATTAGAAGTGTAGTTTAGAGAAGCTCTCTCAGAAATGATGATATTTAAACTGAGATTTTCAGGGAAAAATGAAGCAGGCCTTGGGAAGATCCATAGAAAATGTTCTCTTGGCAGATGAACCAGCAGGAAAGGGCATGAGTCAAACTGCCCTTAATTTTAGAAGTGCAAATCAGGGCATTTGGCAGAGAGCAGAGATCCTGACACAAGTGCCTATTTAGGCCAGTCAAGTTGATGTGAAGAGTTCAGGAGACTGGGGTTGCAGCTTTCAGTGGTATTCGTATCACCCAGATACACTTCGTTTGCATATTAATGGAATCTTAATTGTATTCTTCCCAGAGGGACACTCTCTGATTGCATATTAAACACATAGGAATACTTTTCACTTACAGAAAGAAATATGCTCTGTCCTAATTTCTGTGATGCAGACTACTCCTTTGGGCAATTTTTTTGTTTTTCCCTCTCTTTTGTAATGTTGAGCGCAACAGAGCAAGCTCAGTTAAAAAAAAAAAATTGATAAATGACAGTGGATTTCCATGGGAAGATAAAAATCTACTTAGAGATCTCTGGAGAATTTAGTGTGTACATCTCACATGAAGCCAGAGTCATTAAATGTGTGCCTTAAACAAAAGTGGGCCCAACTGGGTAGAGATTATGAAAGTTTTAAAAGTGAGGCCGGTATTAGATATTGACATTCAGTCTTACTTATCAATATAGACAAATGGTTTCTATTAAAAAAAAAAAAAACAGTAATTACTATCAAGACTAAACAAGGGCTGGAGAGATGGCTTAGCAGTTAAGCGCTTGCCTGTGAAGCCTAAGGACCCCGATTCGAGGCTCGGTTCCCCAGATCCCATGTTAGCCAGATGCACAAGGGGGCACACGCATCTGGAGTTCGTTTGCATTTCATAGTCAAGAACTAAGTCAAGACCCAATTACATAATTGATAGATAATGGGTTATCATTTAACAGTGTAACTATTGCTGAAAGAGACCCATGGATCCTGCATAAGCATCAAAAAGCAATGTATTGCTCATGATAACTAAATAAATAATAATTAAATAATAAGAGCAGTATCAACATGATCAGCATTAGTCATAGCTCCATACCTCAGTTCCCCAACAAGTGCACAGAGGGCCACATTTCCATGGAGAGTGGAAAACTTCATCTTTTATAATGAGCAGATGGGAAACAAGCCTATCATTTTGATCTGTGTGAACATATTACATTTATTCTCTGTGTTGTTAAGTAAACCCTGACTCTAGAGAAAGAGTATTTTCCAAAGTACCATCACTAGAAAATACTAATGTGGGCAATAAATAGTCAAAGCCTATTGAAACCTAAGAGGACAATTGAAAATTGGCTTTCAACATCCATAAAATTCAAGTTCTCTATTTTTGTATATAAAAAAAAAAGACTGAATAAGGATACATTAGAGTCACATTGTAGAGACTATTATAACATAAAGGAGAATCCCATCTACACTAACTTAATGGAAATTCATTGTTGAGTTTTAATTAGAGGAAATGATATGAGTTATTCACTTTTTAAATAGATTATAAAAGCTGGGAATGGTGGTGCATGATTTAATCCAAGCACTACGGAGTCAGAGGGAGGAAGATGACGCCAAAGCTGCATGAAATACAGAGTTCACATCCCAAGAGTGACCAAGGCAGAGCACTTAGAAATGATAGCAAAAGGTGTCTAGCAATAATGTGTAACCAAACTGGGATGGTATCAGTATAGACTGTGGAAAGTAATTTGATTTGTGATATCATCTTGAGGCTGGATCTATAGACTTGATCGCAAAGCAAGAAGAGTAATTGAAATAATTAAATGAGGATGTTTGCCTCTTTTAGACATGGAATCCTCAGCAATTACTTGCATTTGTTAAAATATGTGAGAAAGGGGCTAGAGAGATAGATTATCCATCTGTTGAGAAACTTGCCTATGAAGCACAAGGACCCAGGTACAATTCCCAAGTACCCACATAAAAATTTCAGTTAAAGAAGAGTGAAAAGCTGTGTTTCTACTATCATGTTTTGTAATGTCACAAAATTTAAAATTATTGGCATAGAGCAAAGTAAGATATGTATCAGGCAGAGAAAGTAGCTGTAGATTCAACAAGTTATCTTGGTAAGGACCAGCATAACATAGGTGCTCATTCATCTACTGTCACACTCTCGTTTCATGATGTGGTATTTTGTCCAGAAATATTTGATAACATTAGGAAAATGTCCATCCATGTTGGTGGTGATAGCTCAGAAAATCTGAGATATAAAGGAGAAAATATGCCACTGACATTTTCGAGAGAAGGCTGTAGTAATGAATACAATAATTGCGTTACATAATAAAAGAACTAGCCAGGTGTGGTGGCGCATGCCTTTAATCCCAGCACTCAGGAGGCAGAGGTAGGAGTATCACCATGAGTTCAAGGCCACCCTGAGACTCCATAGTGAATTCCAGGTCAGCCTGAGCTAGAGTGAGACCCTACCTCAAAAAAACAAAATAAATAAATAAATAAATAAATAAAAGAACCAGTCTGGGATTATCTCAATATAATCTCACAATTCAAGATTGCGTTTAAAGAAAATGTTTTTAAATGATCATAAAATGTTTCTCTGAGGCTACTTTAAGGGAAAGTATAAATGAACACACAATAGTAAATTGAATTAGATGCATGAGTTTGTAGTTTTAGGGATCCCACTGCTTTTGGTGTTAAACTGAAAGGGAAAGCAGAGTAAAAATTCCTTGAACTGACTAAACCAGGTAGGTCATCATACATGACCTTATCCCTGCTTGATGTATAAAGGCAAAGGAAAGTTATCTTGAACTATCTTTTTGTGCATATCTATAGTAAAGAAACATTAAAATTAAAGCTAATCAATTAGATCTTATCAGCTGCCTTAAAGGTGTATAAGTAAGGACTTTACATAACAAGTAAAGTGGATGCCTATCTGAAACATGTCTAATGTTCACTCCCTACTCACCCAGCACTAGCCTTCCCTCAAAGGTTTCTCAGTGGAGGACCTAACAGTGCCATATTGATTCTTCTTGATCTAGAAATTAATGTTTTCTCAAAGAGACGCTGCAACATTTTTCTCTAGTCCACATTTGATTTCCAACACTAGAGATGATAGTTCCAAAAGGTTTGAGGCAGTATTATAGGGAAATAACTTCAAACTAGGGTCAGCTCATTGGAAGTTTTCTTGTCCCTGAGTGGAGAGGCAAGTTTTATATGGCTGTATGTGGGAGAGGGTGAGAGCATGATGTGTGGCATGCATGAGAACTGATGAAGTAGATATTTCAGTGGTTTAATGGTGAGGATGACCCAGAATGATTTTCTCCTCCTTCTTCTCAGAAGCAATGTGTGTTCATCAGTTTGTAAATGCCATGATGTCAAAGCTTATCTGTGTTTAGGAGATTTGTAAACTCAAAGTATTAGGAAACATAATTCCACTTTCCACTTTTATATAAAATAAGAAAATTCACACATAGTCATGTTTCCCATGCTTCACAGGACCAGAAAGTACAGTTTCCATCACACACAGGCATATGTAGAAACTTTTCTTAGCAAAATATAAGGAAGTGGGCTGGAGAGATGCCTGTGTTTGGTTCCCCAGTACTCAAGTACAGACAGATGCACAAAATAGTATATGCATCTGAAGTGCTTTTGTAGTTGTAGGAGGCCTTGGCCTTCTCTCTCACACACATACTTTCTCTTCCTCAAAAAGACAAATTAATTAAATGAGAGAGTACCAACTGTGCTAAATAACATAGTTATATAAGAAATGAGTCAGCAGCTAAATTTATATTCAGTACTCAGACATACTATGAATGCAAAACTAAATTTTATGAAAAGCCAGTATGGGGATAATATAAGTGTAGTCCCCAGGAGCTGTCTTCATTTTACAGTTCTTTCTAGATTACTCACTTGTTTCTTATAGTTTGTTGAGGTCTCTTTATACTCAAAGATAAGGACCAATATTTAAACAGCAAATGCATTAGTATTCTTTCATAACACAAGGATCCATTATTTCACTATAATATCTGATTTCTTGATTTTTGTATTCAATTTACTGAATACCCTTGAATAGATAACTTGCTATAATGTAGTTTATCTTTCATTCTCAATTACAAGGCCTCATCTTTTATCTTTTTTTCCAATTTAGCCCTATTCATTCATAAAATAAGTTGTTAGGGAAGGACAGATGGCTCAACATTTAAGGTGCTTGCCTGCAAAGCCTTAGGACCCAGGTTCAATTCCCCAGACCCCACATAAGCCATATGTACATGGTGGTACATGCATCTGGAGTCTGTTTTCAATGATTAGAAGCCCTGGCACACCCACTCTCTCATTCTCTTTCTTTCTTTCTCTCTCACTCTTGAAAATAAATTTAAAAAGTGAAATATTTAAAAAATAAGTTGTTATGCTTTGTGTTCTGTTATATTTGTGTGTTTGTTATAAATAAGTGTCTCTTAGGACACACTGAACACTAGACATGGCCACAACAAGTAACAAATATTATATTTTATCATATTTTATTTTGCTATATTAACCAGTAAGGTACAATGAAAAAATATACTTAGAAGGATTTAGTTACTTCCCTCAATCATATCACCATTAAGGGAATCAGGGCTCAGGTGTTTCCTCTACTTAACACTGTCTTCCTTTATTATTATATACAAAGCAGTGCTGATCTTTCCAGTTGAAAATGGCATATGCTTCAGCAGATAAACATGTTTACAAACATAACTGACATAACAAAAAGTAATGAAGTAAATTAGAAATTAACAAAATGTGACAAGTAAAACGGCTCAGTGGGTTACGTGTACTTTCTGAAGGGGCATGTGAACCTCAGGTGAGTCATCAGAACCCATGAATAAATCAGGTATCACCTGCATGATGTCAATCTATCACTGAAGATGACAGAGACAGGAAGAATGCTGGGTCTCCTTGGCCAGCTAGCCCAATGAACTAAATGGAGAGCTCAGTTTTAGTGAGAGGGTCTGTTTCAGGAAACTGAGGCAGTTGAGTAACAGAATTGGACACCACAGTTTTCCTCTGACCTCCCTTTACATACACATAGCACATCTGTATAAACCTCTGCACAAACCCCATACATACTATATATACCCTTGTCAAAGAAAAGAATGTCTTGAAATTTAAGCAAATATGCCATTTTATAATGAACAATGATATATGATTATTCCAAAACTTAAGTAGAGCTGATGGAAAGTGTGGCATTTTGGTGCTGGGCAGAGAAAGGATGATAAACACAGGAGGAAATATTCATAGAAAACACTTTATTATAGGAATATAGTATCAAATGTTGAAAAGTTTAAGATTTGTCAAGGAAAGTCAAAAGCAAATTTGAGTAACAGCAATAAAATAATTGAGAATACAGTAATAGAAATGATAATGATAATGAGGTCCAGATCATGCAAAGTCAAGAAAATCATATCAAGTCATTTCAGTAAAATGCTGGGGTGTTTTAAGCAAGAAATTACAGTTACATGTCTGGCAGATTTTCTTTAGAGTTATGTGAAGACAGTTCATATATGGACTAGGCAGGGTTTGTGACCAAGCAAAAGCAGAAAGAGGCTTCCTAAAAGAATGACAGATTTCTGTCAGAGTACTTGATGACCCACCAAAGGTCAGTGGTAAGACCCTATTGCTGAAGACTCCATGTGCAGCTGAGAGTAAAATGGAAAGGCATGGCTGGAAGCCAATAGTCAGTCCCCAGACAATCAGCATGTCTAGTGCCAGAAGGTACTACATGAGCGACTAGGGGAAATGACCAATATCTGTCCAAGCAACTCATGGTCTAACCGACTTAGCAATAAATAACCTGATGTGATGCCCACACAAGTGCAATAGTGGCACACAGCCATGGTGGGGAACCAACTGCTCTTGATTAGGCTAACTGATCCCCTCAGTGGTATGGGACCTGTAGCTGGAGCTGGGAAACAAGTCAGAACCATATCGAAACATAAGCCCACTCTCCAACATCAAGCTACCATCAATCATGGGCTACAAGAGGGCCTACACCTATTAAACTCTCTATTAAAAAATTAAGGGTTATCTCATTTGTCCTGGTGCTAACTTACTCTCCATTTTAGAATCGGCTTCTCTTTTTCAGATAGATGCAGATCCTAAGGAGAGAGCCACCCCATCATAGCTCAAAAGGGCCCCAGCTGAAACTAAGGAAAATTGGCGAAACAAGCAAGGGTGCTGTTTTCCTGATGAACCAGATACCAGCACAAGGGGGAAGGAGACCAACACAGAGAAAACTCAACTCCTACCAAATCATAGAGCCAGAGCCTCAGAGCCCCCCCCCCAATACCTCATCACTGAAGGAGACCAAAAATGAACCCCCCCATAGCTCAGGGAAATTTTGTGGAAGAGGGGCAGAAAGAATGTCAGAGCACATGTTGGGTCATGATAAGCAGAGACATTTATTGTACCAATAACTGTGGGCTAACTCCACAATGCCTGACCCATATACCTCAACAAGGAGGAGCCAATGGGGATGGGGTAGGTCATGGATGAGCCTAATAATGGTACCAAACTGCCTGTATTTGCTGAATAGAAAACTAATAAAAAAAAAATAAAATAAAAAGAATATGATTGTAAGACCATAATGCTGAATGCACTCTGTGCTGTGGTCACAGGACTTAGACAAATTAAGCTATAACAAGAGCTGGAAGCTTCACGTTTGTTGGCTCACTCTCATAGCCCTGGAAGTTTCTATACAGGGTTGTGGGAAAGTTTACTCATCTGGGAAAGAATTCAGTCAGTATGCTTCATGACAAGGCAAGATGTGCCTTCTGGAGCAATAGTGGCAAGTTTGTTATGGGGGTAACCCCCTGCTCTCTGATTAAAGTTGAGGCCTGAAAACCTGGCCAAATACCCATAGATTAGAGGACATAAGCCCTAACAGAAAAGCGCCTGTTATTGTTTTGCTAACACAATATTATGTCGCCATCAAGTTGCCTTCTAAATGTACTTTTCAGGCTCAAAGATTAGTGCTGCTGTCACTTTGGTCAGTGAGACTTATTTTGTCAGTGGACATTAGTAACTGGAGATACTCATATGTGGTCAAAGAGTTGAGAATATCAGACTAGTACAAGCTTAGTCCTACATGGGAGATCAATATCAGTAACTTCTTGGATCAGAGAACATTGTGAAACAGTAGTAAAAAGAATGTAAGAGCTAGAGAGAAGAATGCTTATGATGAGGGGGCCACTTTTTTCAGATATGACATGCATTGCATAATTAAATTCATAGCATCTGTAGTTATCAATGCATTTACATACAAAATAGTGGGTCCATCAAAATTCAGTCACGGAATGAAGAGAGGCTAATAAGGACCCATTCTTTCCTGAAGATTTTTAGACAGTAAAGAATAGCTAAAGAGGGTCATGAAAGACTGTTTAGTGATTAAGGAGCTTGCCTGCAAGGGTAAGGACACTGGTTTAATTCCCCAGGAACTATGTAAGACCCCATATTTAACTTTTCATGACCCACATAAGCCAAATGCATTAAGTGCTACATGCATCTGGTGTTCATTTGCAGTGACTGGAGGACCTGAAACATAATATATCTGTATCTCTCTCTCTCTCTCTCCATATATATATATATATGCACATACATACATACATACATATATATATATATGCCTCTCTCTCAAATAAATAAATAAATAAAACTTTAAAATAGTACCTAAAGAGGATTGTCACATAAGCCTATTTCCTTTTTAAAGGATCTAAAGGCAGTTAATGTTTGCTGGGGTAAGATAGGAGAGACATTTTCTTCAGTGTTGTGGGCACTAAAAATGCAATTACACCCTTACCCCTCATTTTCGTATAAGCAACCCTAAAACTCATTTGATTACAAAATAAAAAGGAAAGAAAGAAATGAAGAAAGAGAGAGAGAGAGAGAGAGAGAAAGCCATCAAGGAAGGAAGGAAGGGTAAACAAAGAAGTGATAAGAAAAAGGAAATAAAATATGACATTAAAGAGTGACTAGAAGAAGAAAGGAATTATTGGTAGTAGAAAGAGAATAACAGAGGGTCATGGTATGTTAATATGAACATAATTTATCATATGTATCATGTATGAAATGCCATAATGGCACATATTACTTTACATAATTAATATGTGCTAATAATTGTCTTTAAATATTAATTTTGTGCTGAACATTTCCAAATCATAGATAGTTGTATAATTATTGTGCTACAGGAATGGTAAAGCTTATTTTTAGATAAGAAGGATGTTTTACATGATTAGTAAAGACACAGAGTGGCATAAAATGAAAAACATATACATGCGATGGTTAAAACTTGTTCTCTTCTAGCTATGCATAGTGACACAAGTAGGATCCCTAGAAAGATCAAAGTGCCTTTTGTCCAGGAAAAACATGCATTACTGGAAGAATCAAAGCTTTGTGACAATAAAAATACTTTTAACCTATGCTTTGACAAGGTACTAGGGATAATTCTGAGTAAGTTAATTACATATCACAGGTTAGTTTATGCCTCAGCCACAAATATAATGAGAAACAAAAGACTATTTATTAAAAATGGACATATGCTCATGCTGTGAACTCCAGAGTTATACACCAAAAACCTCCTCTCTTTATTCATTCCCCATCTATCACATTATATTTCTTGGCAAGAGATATGACAACATTTGTGATATATGCAAATATACTTCTTATTCATTTACATTTTTAAAAACATAATTCATGAATTTTATAACATAAGTATTATTTGCAAAAAATGGTAACATTTTAGAATATCAAGTCTTCCATAATTCTGATTCTATGAATATGGAAAGTGCTGTTATGATTAAATGCATATAAATCTAAAAATGGATTACCTATTTAGAAACTTTTACTGAAACAACCACTTTCTCTATATTAAAAAAGCATTCATAACTAAAAAATTGTTCAAGTTAAAAACAGTTTTAAATATCTTATACTTCCAAGGTAAACAGAAAGAAAACATCTATGCAAGCTGAGAAAGGTCCTGAAATGTAATAGGTATGGATGTTGATTAAAAAAAAAAAGTACAATTAAATTAAAATCTGAAATGAAAGTGAGTTTTATAATGACTATATATAATATTTCTTAGGGAATACTAAAGATAAACTTAAAGACTTAATACAGTAACCAGTATGTTTTATCAACATTTATATGATCAAAGACCTTGATATAAGACTGGGAACTCTTACTGCTGGAAGAAAAAGAAAAAAGAAAAGAAGGAACTTTCCTCGATATATGAGTGGAAAAGACTTCTTAACCAAAACCCCAGTAGTTCAGGAAATTATACCATCACTCAGTAATTGGCATCTCATGAAGCTGAAAAGTTGTTTTTTTTTTTTTTTTTCACAGACAAATATACAATAAGCAGATTCAATAGATTCCCATAGAGTGGGAAAAAAAATATTTTGTTGGCTATATAACTGACAGAGGCATAATTTCTAGAATCTACAAAAAACTCAAAAACCTAAACAATAAAAAAAAAAAAAAAATCAAGCAATGCCTCCATAAAATGTGGTGGAGAACTGAACAGGGAGTTCTTAGAGGAAGAAATTTATGAAAATGTTCAACATGCCTAACCATCAGGGAGATGCAAATTGAAACACGTTTGAGATTCCTCCTTACCCCAGTAAGGATAGAAAATATTAAAAAATCAAGTGAAAACAAATGCTCATGTGGATGTGAAGAAATAGGAACCCTCATTCATTGTTGGTGGGAATGTGAGATGGTACAACCACTATGAAATGCAATATGGAGACTCCTAAAAACATCAACTATAGAGTTACCAACAGATCCAGTTATTCCCTTACAGGGTATTTATCCTAAAAGCTCCATGCTTCAGTTTAGAGAGATTTGCTCAACCGTGTTTATAGCTACTCAATTCTTTTGTTTTTTTAATTTTTATTTATTTATTATTTTGAAATACAAAGAAGAAGAGAGATAAAGAGACAATGGGCATGCCAGGGCCTCCAACTCCAGATGCATCTAGCTAACATGGGTCCTGGGGAATTGAACCTGAGTCCTTTGGCTTTGCAGGTATATGCCTTAACTGCTAAATCATCCCTCCAGCCCCTAAATCCTTAATAGCTAAGAACTGGAATCAACCCAGATGTCCATCATTAGATGAATGGATAACAAAGATGTGGCATATCTGCATGACAGAATTCTACATAGCAGTAAGGAAAAATGAAAAAAAAAAATTGTTGGACTTGGAAGAGATGATTCTCAGTGTACTCACCCAATCACAGAAAGACAGACAGACAATTGTTGCATGGTCTCACTCATCTCTGGCTCCTAACCTGAATCTTCCCGAGATGCTGACATACCTATTAGGCATCTCAAGGACTGGAAAATAGAGATGGTGGGGAGAGATGGAAGAGTCAGGGTAGTGGGAGGGGTATTTAAAACTAGATCCAAATGGAATGGGTACCATAAAATCCTATATCCTGAAAGATAAACCCAAAGGTTGAACCTTCATCAGGTCCCTAGAAGGAACACCTGAGTCAAAGGGCCCTGGAAAGGGTATGATGAACACTAACCTTAATCTTCTTTTTCTCTCTCTCTGACCATCTCTCTCTCTCCATTTTATCTCTTCCTTTCTTTTTAAATTACCTCTTTTTATTCCTTATTTTCTTTGTCACTGACCTGTAACTCTC
Source organism: Jaculus jaculus (assembly GCF_020740685.1). Taxonomy (NCBI): domain Eukaryota; kingdom Metazoa; phylum Chordata; class Mammalia; order Rodentia; family Dipodidae; genus Jaculus; species Jaculus jaculus. Next base: position 48,662,053 of record NC_059104.1, read on the forward strand.
AGTAATAGGATGTGGTTAACATCTACAATGAGCTGTTGACCAGAGAGACATACAACATTTCCAAAAGAAGACTTATTTCTGTCATATCACTTGATTACCTACCAAAAGTTAATGGTAAGACCATGCTGCCAAAGACACCATATACTATTGGTATGAAACATGTAGAGACATGGCTAGAAACTGGAAGACAGTCAGTCCTCAGACAGCTTTTCTAGTGCCAGAAGGTGCTACATAAGGGGAAAATGGCCAACATCTCTCCAAGCAACTCATGGTCTAAGCTACACAGCAGCAAGAAACCTGATGTGATATTCACCCAAGTGCAATAACAATAGTGGCACACAGCCACAGTAGGTAACCAACACTTAGCTGGAACTGGGAAACATATCCAAAAAATGAGTTCACTCTCCAATATCAAGTGCCCACCAATCTTGGGCTACCAGAGGGCCTAAACCAATTAAATTGTCTCTAAAATAATAATGGTTAGCCCAGATATCTGGTACTAAAGTCACTCTCTGTTGGAGAATCTTCTTCTCTTTTTCAGATGGACTCAGAACCTTAGGAGAGAATCAGCCCATCATACCTCACCAGGGCCCCAGCTGAAACCACAGAGTAACTGGGAAAATAAGAAGGAGTGCTGCTTTCTTGGTGAACCTCATATCAGCGCAAGGGTGAAGGAGATAGACACAGAGAACACTCAACTCCTACCAAAACATAGATTCAGAGACACAGAGTCTCCTAAGACATATTCACTGAAGTAGATCTAAAACAAACCCAACATGGCTCAGGCAAATTCATGGAAGAGGGGGCAAAAAGATTGTCAGAGCCACAAGATGGGACATTATTCACAGGCATTGTTGCTTCAGCATGAGTGATGGTTACCCCCACAATGCATGACCCACAGCCCCTAATGAGGAGGGTCCCTTTGGAGACGGGAGGACAGGTAGGAGCATAGCCAAAGGTACCAACATGGGTGCTTACACACTGTGCATGTACATATGTAGTAAAGGATGAAAGAAGATGTAACCTTTAAAAAAAGAAGAAATAGAACAGTTAAATTAAAACCTGAAATGAAGTGAGTTTTATTATAACTAAATGTAATATTTCTTAGGGAATACTAAAGAGAAACTTTAAGACTTAATACAGTAACCAGTATGTTTTTATCATTTTTTTTTCTAAATTTAATTTGAAAGGACCATGTAATTATATGTCAATCCTTGACCTTTTGCAAAAAATATATATGAGCACTTTGGGGTTGTCAGAAGATGTTTATTACTGAGGCATTATAATATGTGTGGTTCTATTAAAACTCTAAGTAGTCTTCTTCTGTTTGCTCATAAAATAGACATGAATTTATTTTTTTAAAATAAAATAGCTTATGAAAGGTACTGTATGGATTGCATATAGGTTATAGTTACATCATTATTTTAAGAAGTTCCTAGGCCTATGGAGATGGCTCAGAGGGAAAAGTAAAAAATTCTTGTGGAATTTACTTTGGATCTTCAGCACCGTTATAAAATGCCAGATGTGTGGAATCGTGTTTGAAATTTCAGTGCTGAGAAAATGGAGATGGATCTTAAAACTTCCTTGTCTAGCTCAATTTGTGAGCTCTAGACTCAGTCACAGACTCTGCCTGTGACAATAAGGTTAAAATGATTGAGGAAGACACCCAGTGATGATCTCTGGCCATTATCCATAAGCATGAATGCATGCACAAATCCTTGCACCCCACACATGCACCCATTCACTCATAAATACACAAGTAACCCACCCCCACACACACACATACAATGAAAAAAGTGATATTCAAAGCAAGGGAATTACAAGAGGAAATATTGTTGTTGTTCCATGGTCTAGGAGGCTCCAGACAGCTCCTTGTTTGGCCTTCTGATGAGAGTGGTGCAGAAGACAAAAATAATATTGAGTAATGGTTTACTTATAACGCCAGCCAGGGTTCAGAGAAACACTAAAAAAAATTAGGGATGCATAATCGCCTCCTAGTTCATATTCTCAATTATATTCTACATTTCCACTTCTCTAATGTTCTTTCATCTTTACATTTTACCACCCTAGAAATGGAAATTTTAATAAAATGAAAATTCATAGACATGGAACTATAATTTTTTTTAAGCAAAGCTTCTGAAATTTTAAGAGGAGTGAAATTTTGAGAGTACACCTGGACCTGATGTGCACATAAATAGCACTGACAGCACAGCAAATGGAGATGAAAACAGTGCCACAATAATACTCCTGGGGCTGGAGAGATGGCTTAGCGGTTAAGTGCTTGCCTGTGAAGCCTAAGGACCCTGGTTCGAGGCTCGATTCCCCAGGATCCACATTAGCCAGATGCACAAGGGGTGCACACATCTGGAGTTCGTTTGCAGTGGCTGGAGGCCCTGGTGCGCCCATTCTCTCTCTCTCTCCCTCTCTCTTTCTCTCTCTCTCTGCCTCTTTCTCTCTCTGTCTGTGGCTATCAAATAAATACATAAAAATAAACAAAAAATTTAAAAAAATGTACTCCTATACTTGAAGTGCACTTATTTGACAGCATAACAATTGGAATGGAGATGAAAACAATACGACAATAATACTCCTGGAACTGATGTGCCCTTGCCTAGCACTGTCAGCCTAGCAAATGGAATAGGATACAGTACTACAGTGAAGGAATGAGCCTCTTATATCATATAACAGGATGCAAGTACAGTATTATTAGCCAAGGGAGATTTCAAAATTGGTTTCATATTACTGAGTGATTAGATTAATAGACCAACATATTCCTAATCTAGACCTTTTTGGATATTTCTTACTTAGGTAAATTTTGTTGTATTTTATGTCCTCATTTTACAGTCACAACTTCTGTTACCATGAATTTCAATTACAGGATTTTTACTCTGGAAATGTTGAAATGCTATTTTTGTTTCTGTTTCTGGTAATCAAAGATGATCTTCAAGTAATTTAGGCAAGCCCTCAACTGCTGAACTGTACACCCACACCCACAAATTAAATAAAAAATGGCAGCATAATTTAATCTTTGGAATCACTGAGATATTATTCAATAACAATTTACAATGTAAAGTCATACAAAACAAAATATATTTTTAGCAATAATTTAATAGGATAATTTGTGTAATATTTACATATTTCTGATTAAGTCATTAAACCCTTTGGCAAATTGCAAAATTCTCTCAGGTGATGATTGTCCATTACTGGATAATTGTAAGGAAACATACATATTTAGTAACTGATACAGAGTACAAAGGAGAAATTATTGGGCCTGACTTTTACCACTTTTAACAACAGAATGAGAGTATCACTCTTAGCTTTCACTGCCACACTATCATCAATAGGCGGATCATCCAAGCAAAAAAAAAAAAAAAAAAAAAAAAGAATCAACAGGGAAATGTTTCATAATACCATCATAGATGAATTAGATCTAACATATATATACAGAATATTCCACCTTATTTCTACAGAATACACATTCTTCTCATTGGGCCAAAATACATCATGTAGTAGGGCATAAGGAATACCTACATAAATTTTAAAAAATGAATTTAACTTTCTTCAAAATATCAGACAACAATGTATAAGAGAAGCAGCAGAAATTACAATAGCTCCTGGAGACTGAATAGTAAACACACTATTATACAATGAATGGGTCATGGAAAATATCAAGAAGAAAACTGTAAAATTTCTAGAATTGAATGATAATGAAAACACAACATTCCCAAACTTATTGGATACAATGAAGCAGCCTTAGTGGGTAAATTTATAACACTAAATGCCTTCATAACAAAGACAGAGAGATAAATTAGTAACCTGCAAATCTACCTAAAGACTTTGGAAAAATAAGACCAATCCAAACCTAAAAGTTCCAGACAGAGAAAAATAATAATTAAGATTAAAGCTGAAATTAATCAGTTTAAAACTAAGAAAACAATAAAGAAAATTGATGAACCTGAGTTGCTTCTTTGAAAAAAAGAAACAAGATGATAAACCCCTGGCCAATTTGATCAAATGGAAAAAGAGAAATCTCAAATTAACAATATTAGAAATGAAAGGGAGATGTCACAACAGAAACCAACAGAATTGGAAAAATCATTAGGACATATTTCCAGAGCCTCCACCCCACAAAATTGGATAACCCAGAAAAAAAAAAATGGATGAATTCCTGAACACGTACTATCAACCAAAACTCAAACCAGACCAGATAAATATCATAAACAAGCCTATTATTTATCAAGATTGAAAATGTAATTGAAGACCTTCCCAAAAGGAAAAGTACAGGACCTGATAAATTCTCAGCCAAATTCAACCAAACTTTCATCAAAGAACTGAAACTACTTTTTTTCAAGATTTTATACATATTCAGAAAACTAAGAATATGCCCAGTCTTTATATAAAGCTTGTATCACCTTAATACCAAAAGCATACAGACATACAACAGGAAAACTATAGACTTACATCCTTAATGAAAGAACAAGACAGGGGTATCCACTCTCATCACAGCTCTTCAACATAGTGCAAAAAGTCCTAGTCTAAGCACTAAGAGAGAATGATGCAAATGGTATACAAATTGTAAAGGAAGAAGTCAAACTAGCCATATTTGCAGATGACATCATCGTATACATAAGTGATCCAAAAGACTGTACCATAAAATTTTGAAAGGTGATAAATTTCTATGGAAAAGTGTCAGTACACAAGACCAAGACACAAAAATCAGCAGTTGTTCTATATGCAAAAGACAAATATACAAATTAAAAAAAAAAAAAAGACAGCAAGGCTTTCATGTTTTCGATAGCAACAACTACCAAAAAGTAAAATAAAATATTCCTTGAAATATTTGAGAAAAGGAAAGGTGGAGGGAGGGCTAATCAAAATCTAAGAGGATATAAATAACGCATATGGAAGCCTACCTTTTTGGACAATGGAACACATGGCAGCCATAGATTGTTACTAGAAAATTTTCAGTACCAGAGATGGGATACCTTCCTGTGAGTTGTTGGCCAGGGAGGTTCCTGATGCACCCAAAATATTATAGGCCATTGCTTAGGCCCTTGGTTTCCCACCAGGAATAAGTTGTAAGACCCTATTGCTGAAGACTCCATGTACTGAGGCTGCAAGGTCATTGAGAAGACTTTCTGGAGCTGGACTGAAAAATTCTTCCAAGTAGACCAACTGACAGCAGCCCATGGAACATTCTCTAAAATAGACCACATACTGAGTCACAAAGATAGCCTCCACATATTTAGAAAAATCGACATAATTCCCTGCATGATATCAGATCATAATGCTATAGTCCTAGAAATCAACAACAAAAAAACCAACAAGAGCCCCAATGGCAACTGGAAACTGAATAGCACACTCTTAAACAATAAATGGATAGTGGATGAAATAAAAAATGAAATTGCAAAATTCCTGGAATTGAATGACAATGAGAACACATCATACCAAAACTTGTGGGACACAATGAAGGCAGTCCTCAGGGGAAAATTCATAGCACTCAATGCCTTCATAAAAAAGACAGAAAGATCCCAAATCAATAGCCTAACCATCCACCTAAAGGCATTGGAAAAACAAGAAAAATCCAACCCAAAGAGCTCCAGAAGGAAAGAAATAATTAAAATCAGAGCAGAAATTAATGAATTGGAAACCAAGGAAACAATTAAGGCAATTGACAAAACAAAGAGCTGGTTCTTTGAAAAAATAAACAAGATTGACAAACCTCTGGCCAATTTGATCAAGCAAAAAAAAGAAAGAAAGCTGGAAAAATCTAAACTGCATGTAATTCAGTGGGAGAGAGGGAAATCACCAGTGAAGATACCCAACAACAGACACTGCAAATCTTAAGTTGGGCCAGCCCAGCCAAATGAGCCCATGGGTGCAATAATGGCCTGTTATGGAGGAGACCAAGTGCCCTATAACTGGACTGGAGGCCCACTCCATGAGAGGGCCTACAAGTGTGGTCATGAACCCTGCTGGTGTCTGATTAAATGTATGTACTATGCTCACCAAACTGCCCAGTAGGCAATTCCATAAGTGTTCATACCCATATATTACTGCTATTCTCACTTTGGCTAGTGAAGCTTCTCTTTGCAGATGGCAGTGGCCTTTCCATGACTCAGAAGGCACCATGGTGCTGAGAAGAAGTGACAAAGGAGTTCTCAGCACAGAAATATCTCAATCACACCTTCCCTGGCTAAGGTTCCATTGTGGAAGAGGCGATGGAAAGAATTTAAGAACCAAAAGAAGGATAGGACTCCTTACAACGTGCTCCTCCAGACACAAAATGGCCTGAATATCCATGATCTCACAATGCCTTACACTACCTACACAAGACCATAATAATAGGAGGAAAAGATCATGACATCATAATAAAAGAGACAGATTGAGAGGGGGAAGGGATATTATGGCAAGTGGAGTTTCAAAGGGGAAAGTGGGGGATAAGAGGGAATCACCATGGGATATCGTTTACAATTATTGAAGTTGTCAATAAAAAATAAATAAATAAGTAAAAATAAAAGGAGACATCTAGACCAATGGAACAAAATTGATGACCAAGCCCTCAGTTCAAGTAATTACAGCTATTTGATCTTTCACAAAGTATTCAACAATGTACACTAGATAAAAGCTAGCATCTACAATAAAGGGGCTGGACAACTTAGATTACCACATGTAGAAAAATGAAACTAGACCCACTCCTCTCACTAGCCAGTTCCCCGATGGTTTGACTGTATAGTGCTAGAAAGCACTACAAGAGCTGCTGGGTAAAAAGGGCTGCCAATTGTGTGAGCAATCAGGGGACCCTGATATGTGAAAGCAACCAGCCTCACAAGATGTACAAATCTGTGTAATAGTGTCACACACCCTATGTAGGTAACCAATGGCTCACTGGCTAAGAGATCCACTCAGTGGAAAATCACCCATAGCTGGAAGTAAGAACCAAGTCAGAATCCTATGGAAACCAAGATTATAGATCCCAATGAGAAGCTCCCACTACCCTTTTGGGCAAAAGTGAGGCTACAGCCCATCAAAATCTCTCTAAATTAACAATGATTTTCCCTTTAACCCATCATGCTCTCACTCCATTGGAGAATCTATTTTTCTTTTTTAGAAAGCAGTGAGAATTGAGGACAACCAAAATCTATCAGGACAAGAATAGTTTACTCCCTGGCAGGAGATTAACCATCCCTAGCACAGCAGCTAGGGCCCAGGTGAAACCACAGAGGAATTGACTAGATGAGCAAGAGTGCTGCTTCCATGGAGAGACTGACAACCTGTACTCTGGTGATAGAGACAGACACTAAGGATTTTCAAAATCTACCAAAGCATAATGCAAAAGCTACTGAGAGCTCAATACCAAAGTAGACTAAAATCATACACATCAAAGTTCTTCAAGGATATTGTGGAAGAGGTGGTATAAAGATTGTAAGAGCCACACGGTGGGAGGGAATATCCAGAGACATTGCCTCCCACCCCTACAATGACTGACTGCTGGTCTCACAACTCAAAAACTAAAACTCCCTGGTGAATACCAGCAATTCCACTGAGGAGGGCCCTTAGTGCAGTGGAGGCAGGGAGGAGGGAAATGAAAGTACCAACACATGATCTGTACATACTAAGTTTCCACTTAATTAAAATATAAATAAAGTTTTTTTAAAGTAGATGAATTAAGTTAAAGGGAGAAAAACATTTATTCATTTTTAATTTATATATATATATATATATATATATATATATATATATATATATATATATATTTTATTGACAACTTCTATACCTACAGACAATAAACAATGATATCCCCCCCCACACTTTCCCCTTCATACCTCTGCTGTCCAAAATATCCCCTTACACTCTCCATTAGTCTCTCTTTTAATTTTAAGTCATTGTCTTTTCCTCCTATTATGATTAACTTGTGTAGGTATTGCTAGGCACTGCAAGGTCATGCATATCAAGGCCAATATTTATCTGGACAGTTGCATTGTAAGGAGTGGTATCCTTCATTTGGCTTTTACATTCTTTCTGCCACCTCTTCCAGATGAACCCTGATCTTTGGGGGGTGTGAGATGTTTCAGTGCTGTACACTCCTCCATACCTTCTTCTCAACACTGTGTTGCCTTTTGGGTCATCCGAGTGGTCACCATCATTTGAGCAGAGAAGCTACTCTAACCAGTAGTTAGAGTAGCTACTCTAACCAATAGTTAGAGTAGCATTAATATATGAATATGAACATTAAGTATAGTGGTTTCAGGGCAATTTGGTGAGAATAATATATGCATTTAGCCAGATAAGAGCAGACTTTATACACCTAAGCCTCATGACCTCCCCTACCATATGTTTTTGATTGGGTTTTCAGTACCAGGCATGTAATACCTCCCACAGAGCAGGCCTTCAGTCCAACTGGAGAGTAGTTGATTTCCCCCAGTGCACACATGTCACTATTGCACTTTTTCAGTCATTTGGCCTGTCTGGCTAAACTTGAGGCTTCCAGTGTCTACTCTTTTCACTGCTGATAACTTCTGTCTCCCATAGGGCTGCATAAAGTACAGCATTTTCCAGCTTTCAGTTGGCTGGTCTACAGGGAGAAGGTTTTCTGCTCAGCACCAGCTTGATTTCTCAGTGACTTTGCCACTCAGGCATGTGAATTTTTCAGCAATAGGGTCTTACCACCTGTTTCTCAAGGAAAACCAAGGACCTTGGCTATTGCCTGTAATGTTTTGGATGCTTTCTTCTTAAAATACATACCAGGGCATAAATGATAAGTGTTAATAGAATCCCTAGATAGATTGTCTATCTCTATTTTTCCCTTTATCTAATATACAGAGTGATGATTACAACATTTTTGCCTATTGATTTTACCTTTTGTTTCTGTAGTTTTAAAGCAGGTGTTTCATCATATTAACTCTTGGCAACACTTGGATTGATAAGATGTCCAATTTGTGAAGAAAGAGATTTTGTTATTTACATTTGTTTTTTTTTTTTTTTTCCTTCAAGCTATGTAGAAAGGACAATATATAGCACTTCATCTCTTTTGATTGTCACATCTGATAAGGAATGTGTCTCAGTATGTGGAAGAGGGATTATCATTTGTTTCTACAAAAGTATGCATGTCATTTAACTAGGTCAGACATCTTTTATGTGAGCTACTCAAATGATCCAAATTTAGTAGGTCAAAAAAAAATGCAACTTGGCCAAGACAGAACTGAGAATCCATCTTTAAGACTGCTGAATTGAATGACCTGGACATGTCATAGCTCAGTTCAGCAAATGCAGGGAGAAACACATGCATTTACATTCACTTCACAAAGAAAAACATTGGGTTATTTCATGCAAAGGATGATACTTTGCTGTATTCTTTTCACTTTACAATAATCACTTAGAACTGTAGGTCCATCAGACACAAAATAGAAGGACATTGAATCATAAATTTAATGAACATAAAGAATTAAATGTATCAGTAAGATGCTAAGAATGACTTTACATGGGAATAAAGGGAATCATATGAGTTTTGAAATTCTTCCATCATCTAAGATTGCTGCCTAGGTCTGAATTCTGGGATATCATGGGAAATAATGTATATCTTTTTACTTAATTAATGTAGGCTGAATATTACATATAATCACTTAAATGTAGAGAAATAACACTATAAAATAAATAGGCTTATTTTCTTAAGAGCTAGAAACCATTAATTTATTTTAATTTCACATGCATATTATTGAAAGTCAAGTTATTAAATCAGAGTGATATTCAAATGATATTCAGTTAAAATATTATTGTCTTAGGAGACATATATAATTAGGCTTGATAAGAATAAACAGCATTATCATTTCCCTGTCCATTTCTCCCTCTCTCTTAGGACTTCACAGGAATTACTAGCAGACAAAGCCTCAGCCCCACACTGTTCTTTTCCTTTATTTTTATTTTTTTTGTTTTTATTTATTTATTTGAGAGTGACAGACAGAGAGAGAAAGAGAAAGAGAGAGAGAAAGAATGGGTGTGCCAGGACCTCCAGCCACTGCAAACGAACCCCAGACTGTGGGCCCCCTCGTGCATCTGGCTAACGTGGGTCCTGGGGAATCAAGCCTCAAACCGGGTCCTTAGGCTTCACAGGCAAGCGCTTAACTGCTAAGCCATCTCTCCAAACCCCCACATTGTTCTTAACACTTCATAGTAACACAGCATAAAGAAGCTTTCTTCATTATTTTTTTTTTCTGTTTATACTCAACAGAAATGCATTAGTTAAGATAACATATATAGCATATATCTGGGCTTAAAGTCCTTTAGTTGCCTTTTTTTTTTTTTTTTCTTATTTTTTTTGAGGTATGGTATCACTCTGGCCCAGGATGACCTGGGATTCACTATGTAGTCTCAGGGTGGCCTCAAACACACAGTGATCCTCCTACCTCTGCCTCCTGAGTGCTGTGATTAAAGTCATGCACTACCATGTCTGGCCTCTTCAGTTGCCTTTTTGACAGCATTATTTTCTAACCAACTCTAATTAGTACATGATTCTATGAAGGGATTATTTTCATGTCTTTGTGCCAAAAGAAAGCTTGCTGTTTCAAATATTTGTTTCACAGTTAATTTATTCATGTCAGGCAATGCACTCTATTTAGCTCCTAACAGTAGACATTGGTGATATACTTGAGGAAAATAATTATAAAGGTAAATATAACTTACCTCTAAAATAAATAATTAATCCTATGAATGCATTATGGTTCTACCAGGCTTTAGCAACATTGCCATTTTAACTAAGGAGAGCATTCTGTAGAAATCATTTTGTACATCAAAATCTGTGACATCTACTCAGATGCAGTAAATAACACTAAAAGCAGTAACTTTTAGCATTGAATTTGCTACAAGTATAGAGAACCAGCACCCTGGACTTGGATGTCTTTAAGAATAGAGTCTTACTCACCATAGCTTCTCCAATTATCTGTTACACTAAGAAACCAAGGACATATACTGAACATCTAGTTTTTTTTCATTAACTGATAAATACAGATGTTAGACAATCAAAAGTTGAAAACTTAGCTTCCATTGGTCTGATATTTTAATGATTATAGTCCACAATATTGGTCCCTGATAAAAACAGGCAGTATAAAATGTGAGAAGAAATTTGAAGTGGTTATTTTAAGACATTAGTCATCAGAGGGCAACACAGGAACATCAAAATAAACAATATGATGAAAAAAACATGTAATTACTGATTGCATATGGAATCATGGTTCTTTTGGATGGGGTTCCTTATTATCATTCATGACTGTTCAATTTCAAAATGTAACACAGAATGTGAGAATTTGGCTGAAACAATCCATTATCCAATTCTCTAATTACTCCTCCAAGAATCCTTTATCTAAAAAGAAAAAAAAAAACACCTCTAGTATTTTCCTTATCTATAAGTTATCAAAATAACCAACAATTTTTATGCACATGCGTCATATTTTTTACCTACAAGTTAGTGAAATAATTTTTAAATTATCTTTCAGTGCTCTAACTCTAAACCAATTTTACTGATCTTTATACTATTAAGACTCCTAATTTCCTCCAAAATTTAATGCTGTGTAGAGAGCTAAGCATTGTGGCTCATGTCTGCAGCACCAGCACGTAGTAGCTAGAAGCAAGGGGATTAGGAGTTTGAGTAGCCTGGATAACTTAGGGAGTTAGGTGGTAGTATTTACCTGAATTTAAAAAAAAAAAAAAAAAAAAGATTGTGATTGGAATATATTTAATAAAAATATCAGACATCATTGGATAACATATTGCTATTAAGCATATATTCCTTGTCCTTATATGCTTGGAGATGATAATGTTTCTCTCATGGGGTACTATACTGAGAATGACTCATATAAGCATATTTTTTTTGCCAACTGTATATTTCAGTGTCAGTGTTACTTTGATCAATAATTTTTTTTTAAATTTTTATTTATTTATTTTATTTGAGAGCGACAGACACAGAGAGAAAGACAGATAGAGGGAGAGAGAGAGAATGGGCGCGCCAGGGCTTCCAGCCTCTGCAAACGAACTCCAGACGCGTGCGCCCCCTTGTGCATCTGGCTAACGTGGGACCTGGGGAACCGAGCCTTGAACCGGGGTCCTTAGGCTTCACAGGCAAGCGCTTAACCGCTAAGCCATCTCTCCAGCCCTGATCAATAATTTTTAAATAAATCTATTTACCTGTGTATCTCATCTTATGCATTGGCTTACTTGTGACCTAAGGCTTTTTCTTATCTGGAAAAGGAGGAGTTGCTGATCACTGGTCCTCCTACTTGTTCAGTGTGACTTTGTCCACATGTAATCGTGATGATTCCATGCTGATGACTTTTCAGAAAATTTAATTTCTAGAATATTTTAATGAAAAATGAGTGACATTTAATTATAGGTACTGGGGAAAGATCAGTTAACTGAGTAGGTGTTTTGATTGTGAGAGCAATAGTTATAAAAAGGCTCATAAAAGAAGTCTTAAATTAATTTCTGACACCTTAAGTTACACACTTGCCTTGCTATCTGTAGTTGCTTCCTCACAGCTGGAATTACTCAGGTACACACAAGGAGTTCAAGAACATCCTCTTCTGGAGGCTGCACCCAGGAGTGCTGGCTTTTTGCCTATTCAGCCCTGTACTCATAATAAAAAGTCCCTCTGGGGCTGGACAGATGGCTTTACAGTCAAGGTGCTTCCTTGCAAAGCAAAATGGTCCAGGTTCAATTCCCCAGGACTCACTTAAGACAGATGCACAGGTGGTGCATGTTTGTTTGAGCAGCTAGAAGTCCTGCATGACCATTCTCTGTCTGTCTGTCTGTCTCTCTCTCTCTCTCAAATAAATAAATAAAAATAAAATATTTTAAAAAAACATTTAAAATCCCTTTTGGAGCCTACTGGGGGCTTCTGTCTTTCTCCACACTCTTGGGCTAGTCATCTCTAACACGTGAGGTCCTAGCCACAGGTAAGGTATAGTCCTTCACAACCTGGCAGCTAGACTGCTTCCAGGATGGGAAAGGATTTTTTGATTATTTGTATCTTATTTTTTAAAACACAAAGCCTCTCTTTTAGAGTATTCCTTTTTCACATTTACTTTTTTCCCCCTTTTTACCTAGGCTCCATGAACTTTTACATGGTCCCTTAGACCACGCGGATGTATGTACCCGCTCCTCCCTTTTGGTTCCTGGACCTTATGGAATAGACCTAATAGTTTACAATAATCATCCTTATCTGTTTGTTTCCTCAATTTTTTGCTGAAACAGACATGAGCTTATGCATAGGGTTTGTGTAACTCCCCAATACCCTGTCATAGTGTGCATGGTATATTGGAAATCTTTTTTTTTTAATTTATTTTTTATTAGTTTTCTATGCTGCAAGTACAGGGAGTTTGGTACCATTATTAGGTTCATCTGTAAGCTACCTCCTCCCCATTGGTCCATCCTTGTTGAGGAATGTGGGTCATGCATTGTGGAGTTAGCCCACAGTTATTGGTATGATAAATGCCTCTGTATATCATGACCCAACATGTGGCTATGACATTCTTTCAGCCCCCTCTTCCGCAAAATTTCCCTGAGCCATGTTGGGATCATTTTTGGTCTGCTTCAGTGATGAGGTGTTGGGGGGCACTGGGGCTCTGGCTCTCTGATTTAGTAGGTGTTGATTTTTCTCTGTGTTGGTCTCCTTCCCCCTTGTGCTAGTATCTGGTTCATCAGAAAAACAGCACCCTTGCTTATTTCGCCAATTTTCCTTAGTTTCAGCTGGGGCCCTTTTGAGGTATGATGGGGTGGCTCTCTCCTTAGGATCTGCATCTATCTGAAAAAGAGAAGCAGATTCTCAAATGGAGAGTAAGTTAGCACCAGGACAAATGAGATAATCCTTAATTTTTTAATAGAGAGTTTAATAGGTGTAGGCCCTCTTGCAGCCCATGATTGATGGTAGCTTGATATTGGAGAGTGGGCTTATATTTGGATATGGTTCTGACTTGTTTCCCAGCTCCAGCTATGGGTCCTGTATCACTGAGGGGATCAGTTAGCCAAATCAAGAGCAGCTGGTTCCCCACCATGGCTGTGTGCCACTATTGCACTTGTGCGGGCATTACACCAGGTTATTTGCTGCTAAGTAGGTTGGACCATGAGTTGCTTGTACAGATATTAGTTGTTTCCCCCAATTGCTCATGTAGCACCTTCTGGCACTAAACAGGCTGACTGTATGGGGACTGACTCTCTCCTGGCTTCCAGCCATGCTGTTCCATTTTACATGTCATCTGCATATGGTGTCTTCAGCAATAGGGTCTTACCACTAACCTTTGGTGGGTCATCAAGTACTCTGACAGAAATCTGTCATTCTTTTGGAAAACCTTGTAGGTTTCTCTGATCAAAGGCTCATTGTGTGTGATAGCACCATGCTAGTACTGGGAGTTACAGGTCAGTGCCCCCTAATAAAATGAGGAAAAAAGGTAACTAATACATAAGAGTTAGAGAGGAGAGAGCAAGAGAGAGAGGGAGAAGGAGTGAGGGAAGATGTAGAGGATTTAGGTTAGACTTGATCTTACCCTCTCCAGTGTCTTGTGGTTCAGATGTTTCCTATAAGGGCCTGGTGAAGGTTCAGCCATTTGGTTTGCCTTTAAGGAAGTAGAATTTTATGGTACTATTGCTGTTCGGGTATAGATTAGTGTTTCTCACCCCTTCAATGCTCTCCTCTCCCTCCCCATCCCTCCTATTGTCTAGTCCATGGGATGCTTGCTGGTTGTGTAAGGTATCTTGGATAGATTCAGGTTAGGAGCTATAGATGAGTGAGACTACATGGTGATTTTTTTTTTTTTTTTCTGTGATTGGGTATGTTCACTTAGAATGATCTGCTCCAGGTTCAACCATTTTCCCTCAAATTTCTTTGTGTCATTTTTTCTTACTGCTGTATAGACTTCCATTGTGCAGATATACCACATCTTAGTTATCCATTCTTCTAGTGATGGACATCTGGTTTGATTCAAGCTCATAGCTGTTATAAATTGAGCCACTACAAACATGGTTGAGCAAATCTCTCTGGCCTGTGGTTTGAAGGTTTTATGGTAGATGCCTAGTAAGGGAATAACTGGGTCTGTTGGTATCTCTGTAGTCAGCTTTTTCAGTAGTCTCCATATTGCTTTCCAAAGTAGTTGTACCATCCTACATTCCCACCAAGAGTAGATGAATGTTCCTTCTTCTCCACATCCTCACCAGCAATATTTTCATTTGGTTTTTTGATGTTTGCTATCCTATTGGGGTAAGGTGGAATCTCATAGTTGTTTTAATTTGCATTTCTCTGATAATTAGGGATGATGAACATTTTCTTAGAGTGTGTGTTTACCATTTGTATTTCTTCCTCTGTGAACTGCCCGTTCATCTCTTTGCCCCACTTTGTGAGTGGGGTGTTTGGCTTCTTACTGTTTAGATTTTTGAGTTCTTTGTAGATTCTAGAGATTAGGCCAGTTAGATAACCCACAAATATTTTCTCCCATTCTGTGCATAATCTATTCACTTTGCTTATTGTATGCTTGTCTGTTAAGAGACACTTCAGGTTCATATGATCCCATTGGTTGAGTGACTGTTTAAGATCATGAGCTACTGTGGTTTTGTTCAGGAAGTCTTTCTCCATTTTTATATCATGGAAAGTACTTCCTAAATTTTATTCCATAGTATTCTAGTTTCTCATCTTATATTGAGGTCTTTGATCCATTTGGATTTGAGTGTAGTGTATGGTGAAATGTGTGGATCAAGATTCAGTTTTTTGCACGTGGTTATCCAGTTTGTACAGTACCATTTGTTCAAGATGCTGTCTTTTATCCATCCTATATTTTTCAGGCCTTTGTTGAATATCAAGTAGCTATAGATCCTTGACACAAAGTCTGGATCCTCAAGTCTATTCCATTGGTCTATACTCCTGTTTTTATGCCAGTACCATGCGCGCTTTTAATACTATGGCTTTGTAATATAGCTTTATATCAGGTATGGTGATGCCACCAGAGGTATTTCTTTTGCTGAGGATGTGTTTGGATATGCGAGGCCTTCTGCCTTTCCATATGAAATTTGAGATCATTTTTTCTATCCATGTGAAGAACACTGTAGGGATTTTAATTGGAATTGCATTAAATCTATATATTGCCTTGGGTAGGATTGTCATCTTCACAATGTTAATTCAGCCTATCCAGGAGCATGGGAGGTCTTTGCATTTTCTCAAGTCATCCTCAATTTCTTTTTTGAGTGTTTTTATGTTTTTGTGTTATAGATCTTTCATTTCCCTGGCCAACGTTATTCCAAGGTATTTTATTTTTTGGGGTGCTATTGAAAATGGGACTATGTCCCTTATTTCTTTCTCTGTTTCTTTGTCATTTGCATATAGAAATGCTACTGATTTTTGTCCATTGATTGTGTTTCCTGCTACTTTGCCATAGGAGTTAATCACCTTCAGGAGTTTGGGGATGGAGTCTCTCAGGTCTTTTACATAGTTAGTCATGTTATCAGTGAATAGAGCTAACTTAACTTCTTCCTTTCCAAACTGTATCTCTTTTATTTCCTTCTGTCTTATTGCTTGAGCTGGGACTTTCAGTGCTATATTGAAAATCATAGGTGAAAGAGGACAACCCTGTCTTGTTCCTGATCTTAATGGGAATTCCTCCAGTCTCTCTCCATTAAGTATTATTTGGGCCTTTGGAGCTTTGTATATTGCCTTTATCATGTTAAGATTTGTGCCAATTCTCTCCAATGTTTTGATCATGAAATGATGTTGTATCTTGTCAAAGGCCTTTTCTGCATCTATTGAAATGATCATGTGGTTTTTGTGTTTAGCCTTTTTTATGTGTTGTATTACATTGACAGATTTCTGTACGTTGAATCACCCTTGTGTTCCTGGGATGAATCCCACTTGGTCAAGGTGGATGATCCTTTTAATGTGTTTTTAGATTCAGTTTGCGAGTATTTTGTTCAGGATCTTTGTATCAAAGTTCATTAGGGAAATAGGCCGGAAGTTTTCTTTTCTTGTGGCATCTCTGCCTGGTTTTGGAATTTGGGTGATACTAGCTTCATAAAAGTAGTTGGGTAGCTTTCCCTGTTCTTCAATGGTGTGGCACAGATTAAAGGTTTGAGTTCTTCCATGAAGGTTTGATAGAATTCAGCTGAGCAGCCATTTGTTCCTGGACTCTTCTTTTTAGGGAGGTTTTTTATTACTTTTTCAATCTCCATGAGTGTGATGGGTTTATTGAGGTGATTAATCTGCTCTGAGTTTAGCTTTGATAGATGGTATGTGTCCTGGAATTTATCTATCTCCTCCACATTATCCAGTTTTGTGGAGTAGAGGTTTTTGAAATAAGTCCTGATGATTCTCCCCATTTCACTTACATCTGTTGTGATCTCTCCTTTTTCATTTTGAATTTTGTTAATTTGAAGCCTCTCTTTTTTGCTTGATCAAATTGGCCAGGGGCTTGTCTATGTTGTTTATTTTTTCAAAGAAATAGCTCTTTGTTTTGTCAATTGTCTTAATTGTTTCCTTGGTTTCCAATTCATTAATTTCTGCTCTGATTTTAATTATTTCCTTCCTTCTCGAGCTCTTGGGGTTGTATTTTTCATGTTTTTCCAGTAGTTAGGTTATTGATTTGGGAGATTTCTGTCTTTTTTATGAAGGCATTGAGTGCTATGGATTTCTCCTGAGGACCGCCTTCATTGTGTCCCATAAATTTTGCTATGATTTGTTCTCATTGTCATTTAATTCCAGGAATTTTGCAATTTCCTTTTTTATTTCATCCACTATCCATCTATTGTGTAAGTGTGTGCTGTTCAGTTCCAGGTGCTGTTGGGATTCTTGGTGGGTCTTTTCTTGTTGATTTCTGCCAATATAGCATTGTGATCTGATATTATGCATGGGATTATGTCAATTTTCCTAAATATGGGGGGGGCAGTCTTTGTGACCCAGTATATGCTCTCTTTTAGAGAATGTTCCATGGGCTGCTGAGAAGAGTATATAGTCTGTGGATTTGGGATGGAAAGTTCTGTAGATGTCCATTAGATCTAAGTGATCTATGGTTTTGTTGAGCACTCTTACTTCCCTGTTGAGGTTTTGTTTGGATGATCTGTCTATTACTAATAATGGTGTATTGAAGTCCCCAGCTATGATGGTGTTGGTGGTTATTTCTGTTTTATTGTCCAGTAGGTTTTGTTATATGAACTATGGTGCCCCTGTGTTTGGTTCATACAGATTTATGATTGTAATATTCTCTTGATGGATCATTCACTTGATAAGTAGGAAGTGGCTTTCTTTGTCTTTTTTGATTATTTTTGGTTTGAAGTCTATTTTATCTGATATTAATACAGCTATACCTGCTTGTTTCTTATTCCCATTTGCTTGGAATATTGTCTTCCACCCTTTTACCCTGAGGAGGTGTCTGTCTTTAGTGTTGAGGTGGTTTCCTTGAAGGCAACAGATTGAGGGGTCTAATTTTTTGATCTATCCTGTTAGCATGTGTCTGTTGATGGGTGAATTAAGGCCATTAATATTTAGGGTAATGACTGTGAGATTTGATTTGATCCTTGCCATATTGTGGTGGTAGATATGTGTTGGTGTTTTCACAGGCTTTGAAGTTTTTTTGTGCCTACTCTGGGTTTGGTTGATGTGATCTGCTTCTTGTAGGCATTTGAGTTTGGTTTTTTGTTGCTTCTTTGTGGAGAATTTCCTGAAATACTCTCTGTAGTTTTGGTTTTGTTTTCATATAATTGTAAAACTGAGTTTTGTCATGGAAAGTTTTTCTTTCACCATGTATTATGAGGGATACTTTGGCCACGTAGAATAGTTTGGGTTGGAATACATAGGTTCTAAGGCTTTAGAGAGTTTCACTCCAGGCCCTTAGCTTTCAGGGTTTACATTGAGAAGTCTGAAGTAATTCTGATGGGGTTTCCTTTGAAAGTGGTGTGCTGCTTTTCCCTAGCTGCTTTTAGGATTTTCTCTTTGGTGTCAATGTTTAGAGTCTTAATGATAATATGTCTTGGAGAGTTTCTCCTTTGTCCAGTCTGTTTGGAGTTCTGTTGGCTTCTTGTATCTTGATGGGCCTTTCTTTTAAGAGACTGGGGAAGTTTTCTTCAATTATTTTTTTAAATATTTTCTCCATACGTTTGGTCTGAAATTCTTTTCCTTCTGGTATTCCAATGATTCTGATATTAGGACATTTAAGTGTATCCCACAATTCCCTCATTTCTGTTTACAGGAACTTTTGAACTTACTGAAGTTTTTGAACTCTTGAACTGTTTCTTCCATCTTATCTTCCAGATCAGAGTTTCTATCCTCCACATTGCTGACTATTCTTAAGAGCCTCTATAGAGTTTTGGACTTGTTCAGTTAAGTTTGCATTTTCTACTACTTCTCTATGTATCATTTCAACCACTCTTTCAAGTTACCTTTTCACATCATTTTCTGACTTTCTTGATGATTCTTAGAATTCATCCTTGCATTTCTTTCTGTCTTCATTTAGTATGGCCAGCTGATTTTTAAGGTCATCTTTTTTTTTTCACTCTCCCTCAACTCTTTTATCTCTCTTTGAACTCCTTCCAATCTCTTATCAATTTATTCTATTTTAGTGATGGTAGCATTCACACGATTATCGGTCCTTTGTTGCTTTCCTGCAAGTTGTACCAGTAGGTTGGTCAGGGTTGCATTGTTCATAGGTTCAATTTGATGTTCTGAGCCTAATGACTCTTCTATGTTTTGGTTAGATGTATTTTTCATTGTAGGACTGGGTGATCTAACTGGATTTTCTTGCATTTGATTTTTCATATTATTTCTTTTGTGCTGTGTTCTGCCTATGACAGTGTATGGGCAAATAGGTGGTTGGATCAGCCTGGGCTCTAGTGCAATGGGAATCTGAGGCAGCCTGGGGTAGTTGCCAAGCAGCGTGGGCTTTGGCTCCCACTTGCCAAAGCTGCCTATCTACTGCCTGACAGGGGCGCCAAAGTTGCCTGAATTCTATAGCGGTAATGCACCAAAGCTGCCTGCATTTGAGCTTGGAGGGGGATTGAGGCACCAATTCCTGAAGCAGCCCAAACTCTGGCTGGGAATACTGGGACCCAGAAACAGTCTGTGCTCCCCTACCACAGGAGAATAGGGGATGGCTGGGGATGGCACCATGACGGTCCTGGGACATGAGGTGGAATGGGGCTCCCCAACGGGTTATGGGATGGGTGTGAGATGGGGCGTGCTGTGACAGTGGGACAGGGCGCTCTGCGGGGCTACCCAGCTATTTGGTGGCTGGGTGTTCTACCCACTCGCAAGGGGATCCGTGATTCCCTGTTCCTCCCCCTCCATCCCCCCCCCCCCAGCCTACCCACTGACAAGAAAACCCAGAAAAACCTTCATGTCTTGCCTATCTTTCCCCGGGATTTGCATCACAGCTAGGCAGTCACCCTCTTGGCTGGAAGTCAGAAATCTTTTGTAATGTATAATTTATTTTAGAACTAAACAGCATTGCATCACTTGTAAAAGGCATTCATTCATTAACATCATAAACTTTTAGAACTGTTTAATATAGATGTTAATTATCTCTTTAATGCAAACAGTAAATCATAAAAATTACCCAGAATAAGACCAGATATTTTACCTCCAATGCTCCTCCACACTGCCTGTGTCATAAGTTATTTATTTATTTATTTATTTAGACAAACTTGAAAACTTAGCAGGACAAACTGCCTTTTATATCTCAGCATAAATGTTTGCTGTATTATTTATGGTTGTGAATATTATCAATGTCATTACTTCAGCTGAGATATAGTATTACTAGGTTTTGAATTAGTCACATTGTCAGTAAATAACATTTAGAACTAAATTTTGATATCCTTATCCCATAATGCCAAATATTAATAACTGATCAAAATAAACTGCAGGGCTCGAGAGATGGCTTAGCGGTTAGGCACTGGCCTGTGAAGCCTAAGGACCCCTGTTGGAGGCTCGGTTCCCCGGGTCCCACGTTAGCCAGATGCACAAGTGGGCGCCCGTGTCTGGAGTTCGTTTGCAGTGGCTGGAAGCCCTGGCTCGCCCATTCTCTCTCTCCCTCTATCTGTCTTTCTCTCTGTCTGTCACTCTCAAATAAATAAATTTAAAAAATGAACAAAATTATTAAAAAAAATAAACTGCAATCACCTAATCATGTGTTAAGATAACACAGGGTAAGGTATATTCCAAATTGATATATGAATAATTTTATGTTTTCCTTTACAAAACCGCCATTTCATTCCAAGTTTTTACATTTTGAGTAGCTTATATTTATTTTAATGTGGCATATATACTGAAGAAAATCTCAGTGATCTTTTTATTTTTAGAAATATTCATCTAAAATTGATGGCAACAATATGACATTTCACTCTTTCATTAACATTTTCCTTTTAATTTTTTTAAAAAAAAAATATTTATTTCAGAGAGAGAGAGAGAGAGAGAGAGAGAGAGAGAGAGAGAGAATGGGCATGCCAAGGCCTTATGCGTAGAGACAAACATACTTCAGATAGGCCCAAACTACATACAAAGTAATGATTCTGTCAATGTCCAACTTGGTGAATCAATGAGTTGATAGGTCTTACAGAGCACAAGTGGGGAGTTATTTACAGGGTTTAGAGACAACTCCAACTAGTGGCATTTCTGCAAAATACTTTCCAATTATGGATGATTAACTCAGAATGTACAACATTAAGTTCTAACTCCACTTAAACTTCTGCTTACTATATTTCCACCATTTCACAACTTCATTAGCAGCAAGTGGGGAACAGGAAGGAGTAATAATTACAATTCCAGGTAGGTCCTGGGACCTCTTCAGCATATATCTATCATGGGATTCTATAATTCCATTGCTTTGGTCACTTAGTTGCCATTGCTACCTGATGAAGGTAATCGATTCTACCAAATAACAAGGGGATTATCATGTGATAATCAAAAATATGGCCAGCCATACTATAAGAGCTTCCAATCATGTGTTATGATTACATAGGGTATTGGTATATTCCAAATTCATACATGAATAATTATATATTTTCCTTTTCAAAAGCACCATTTTATTCCATGATTTTACATTTTGATTGACGTATATTTATTTTAATGTGGCACCTATACTGAAGAAAATCTAAGTGATCTTTTTACTTTTAGAAAACCATTTTAATAAATCATGGATTATATCAGATTTGATTTGATCGAAATATTTCAGAATTATAAATAAGTAGTATAATATTGTTTCAGTTAGAAGATCCTTAACAGTACTTCTTTGTAGTTCAGTGACTAAAAATGAGGTATTCAGCTTTTCATGCCGTCAGAGAAAAAGACACATTCTCTGGGTTTTGCCATTGGACAGAGTACTAAAATGTGAAATAAAGGTTATGGCTATGACAAAGCAGAGACTGTTCATTGATAGCCATTTAGGTTTAATATTGTTAAATATATTCCTATATTCCTGCTGTAACATTAGTCGGTCTATTAAGTTGAAATGTTTCATTAGGAATATTATAACAAGATGTGCTTTGAAGAGTCTTTTGGAGAACAGTAGATTGATCTAGCTCCTTGAGTGTTCAGTGTGATCACTCCCATTTGCCTCCCTCCTGCCATTTGTTTCTGCAAGTGTGACAAAGAGTACAAAGAATTAGGCTGTTATCAGATTCTGATCAAAGATACCAAGATGGTCTACAAAAAGAAGTGGTATGGCAGATGAAATCGTGAAAACTTGCTAAAATACAGAATCCAAATATAAATTCTATTAATTCAGTGATATTTCAAATTCTGTTAAGCATTTGCCATCAATATACTGAATATCTTGCATTTATTATTTTGATGTTCATTCCCAATGTTTATATTTATCTTACTCTATCTGCTGGAGGTATGATTTTAAAATTACAGAGGATAACTTAACATAAAATATATCTTCTACCTTTGTGATTATGATTAGAGTAACCTATTCATTTCATTTTATTTATAATAAGCAACAATAAATCACTTAGATATTTTTCATGTAAATGTTATGGGACACAATATATTTGATTTTCAAAATATTTTATTATAACATAAGACTTTAGGTAAAACCTCTTTTTAGAATATTTGATATTAATATAAGGTTCTGCATAATACTGAGAAAATATATAAAAAGTCTTGGTAAAAATTATCAGAGTGCCATAGATTACATAAGATAATATTCATTTGAAAATATAACATAACTTTCATGACTCATAGTATATCTCTTTAAGACTTATGTTGAGTTATTTCTGGTAGATTATATTGCATAAAATAATGCATCTTGTAATGGCATACCAACTCAAGATTCCAGAAATGTTATATGTGGTATATTTCTACTTTCAAAAGAAACAACAGTTTGTATTAAAAATGAATATTATCCACTGTTATTTTAAGATGTTTTCTTTTTCTTGGTGTATAGTATCATTCCCCAAAGTGCAATAAAAAAATGTTTGGTTTTTGATTTATAATATCCCCTGCATTTTCAATACTGCTTTTCAACGTATAAGTGTGAAGCTTTCATGTTTTGTTGACACATTCTTGGGAGAAATCCAGGTTTATATAAATGTTTTGAATTAACAATTTCTTATTCAGTCAATCAGGTTGTAAACCATTCTTTCTTCAATACCAGATAATTAAGTAAGGGCTAAACAATGGAGAGTACAAGTGGTAAAAGTCATAACACCTGATTTGTGGCTTGCTGTTGTTTTGATGTAGTTTGGGTTGACAGTATAACCCCTGCTAGCTTAGAACTCACTGCCTCAACCTCCCACTTTAGTATTATTGGTTTGTGACACCAACGGTGGTCCTAAACCCTTGATCTTATGTGTCTTACTGCTAGTTAAGAATACCTTATTAGAAACAGCACCCAGCTGATGATTCTATGAATGAAGTCTGAAACACTTTGAACAAGAAATACTTTGAACAAAAAATAATTTGTAAGAAGTAATACATTATGATGAGATACTGTTGACAATTAAAATTCACCAAATAAGCAATGCTTGAGCTAAAGAATGGGTGGCAATGGTTCATCTACTTTTTACATAGTGAATTTCTGAGAGCAAATGGCCTGTGGTGGGAGGAATCGGGCTATGATTGAGATACTAAAGGAAAGTCAGTCTGGAGGGGAGGGCCTAGAGTAAGAGGTTTGAACAAGTCTTTGAGAAAATGCTTATTAACCTTAATTAAAACCTGGGAATACTCAGGAGCAAATCAAGTAATATTTATTTTCATGCTATGGTTTTGCATGATGGACAAGTTTCTAGGACACAGCACAGCAAAAGAAAAGGATTCAAAGAAGAGATGGAGTACATGGTTTTGGGCGGGAAAAAACCCATGCCTCTTTAGAACAGCAAGGAAAAGAGTCTGGAGACTCATTTCTCCTGATGAGTAATAGCAATGGCATCAGGGATAATGATTATAAGATCTGGCATACTCGTTCTGGGGTGACATCAATCCAACCTGTGAAATTTCTTCTCATCTGGTCTGGGGTTTGAAACGAGGATATTGCTGTTTTATGACTTATTTGAATATTTTCTAGAAGCAAATATTCTCAGTCTCAATAATAAAATTCTATGTTCATTATTTTAAAAAGAAACTTTCTGTTTGTAGAAAAAATGTTTTTCTTTCTGGAAATGAAAAAAATGCAGTCTTACCTTTTTGCTCCTGGAGTTATTAAGTATGAGGTAATAACCAATGCTTCTATAGCACACTTTGGATTTATGCTGTGCTACTAGAATTTACATTCCTTCAGGGAATGTCACTGAAATGTGGTTCTGCTTGAAATATAAATGTAAAAATAGATTTAATTATATAAACTTTTTTGAAAAGTTCAAGGCTTAATTGGAGATTGGTATTAAGAGTGACATGCACATTACTAAGGACTAGTTAATAGAAACAATTTTAGTAACAATTTAAAAATTAAGTTATAACAGTTGTAGAGGTTTAAAGTATTTATCATTTGATAACAAATCCCAAGGGCAATAATATTACATTTATATATTCCAAATATATTTATTTGTCATTAGGGGGAAATATGCAAATTCTCAACTAATATTATATAAAAATGTTCATTTATTTTATCTTTGAATTCTTTGTTGCATGAGTTATTTGAATTTTTCATTATAGAATTACCAGTTGTGATTTAAAAGTAAACATGTCTCCCATAGACTCGAGTATTTTTTTTTGTCTTCAGTTCTTTGTCAAATGCTTTGTTTATTTTCAAGAGAAAAATATAAAGAGAAGAGAGACCGACATAGATATTGTGTGCAGCAGGGCCTCTGCAAATGAAGTACAAGTGCATGTGCCTCTTTGTGCATTTTGCCTTATGTGGGTACTAGGGAATCAAACTTGCGTTGGGCCTCAGGTTTTGCAGGCAAGTGCCTTAATCACTAAGCTATCTCTCCAGCCCCTCAGGTATTTTTAATTAAGCTTTCTATGTGGTCGTTAGCTGGCAGAGCTCTGCTGGAGAAGCATGGCTCTGTGCATAGGTTTTTGAGTTCAGCCCTACCAGGTGTTTTGAGATAAAAGTTGAGTTCTGGCTATTCATGCTGGCTGGTATTGGCTGTTCTCTGCTGTGGATGTTTGAAGTGAGCTGCATTTTTCAACATGATGCAGGTTTCCCTGGCATCTGTGAGCCTGAAAAAAGCCTTTTACTTGCATGAGCTACGTCTGCTCAGATATTTGTCCCAGAAAGGAAAAGGGAACTGCAATACCTGCCTTCAGAGAATCTAACAATATGATTTAATATACAGTTTTACAATATATTTTTAAAAAATTGTCAGAGAATAAGAAAGTATGAACAAATAGTAGCACAGTGTCTTCTACGTGCTTGGGATTATAGTTGTGACATATCAGCAGTTTTGACAAACATTTTTGTCACTGATATTACATTATGTTTTGATAACATAATTTTATTATGTTTCTTTGTTAACTTATTTAGAGCAGGGTGGTATCTCAGAAGAAAGTTACCCCACTGCCATGTCCTATTAAATCAAAGCTATTATCCAGTGCTTTAGACAATAAGGTATGGATCCTGGTCCTTGATGCATAATTGAGAGAAGGTTGCTTCAGCAGCTGTCAGAGCTGAACTAGTAAATTTTCCACTGTACCTTACAGCTGAATCAAAGTCCTTATATTATACTCCGTCAGTCTCCAAGTGGGCAGGTGAGCCCAAGAAGCACCAACCTAAGCTGGCAGTGGTTTTTCAATATAAGGTGCCTATTTATGCTCTACCATGCTAGTTCAAAAGGCTTTCTTAGGCACTGAACTTAAAGAGCCTAAGTGTTTGTAGTCTCATTTCTACCTTAGAAGATTGCTATCACAGACCCTGTAATTGTTGACTTCATAGGTTTCCTATTTGTTCTACCTCTCTGAAGACATCACACATTCTGTCATATCCATGAGTTCCCTTTTATTTCATCAGGGTATGTGGATATATTTGGTCAATATTTATCCTAATTAAAAAATGACAATTCAAATACTTCAACTGTGTCCAATATTGAACATATTTATTAGCAAAAGTATATGCACAAAGTTGACTGAAAGGAAAAACTTTTAGACTGATAAGCTCAAGTGTGGAATTTAATTTTAATATGATGAATTTAGGTAAGTCATTTCAGAAAAAAATATGAGGTATATGTTCTCATAAAAGGATGCACAGTATACAATGACCAAGAGATGCTCAAAATCTGTTCTTGTTCCCTTCCCTGCACTAAGCACATAAGCTGTCTTTTCTATAAATGCTATATAATTAAACAGAGCATATAAATTCAATCTTTTCATCACACAATAATAAAGTTATACATTTGCTTTCCCTCTTTACTCCTGCTTAGTATTGTGTGCAACAGAGATAAGTAAAAGAGGTAACTATGATAATAAGCTTTTAGCGTGGTATATTTTCTACTGGTCAATATAATCAAATTTTCAGACTTGAAATACTACCCTCAAGAGATTCTTTTTTTTGTGGGGGGGAATTTAAGTTATGTATCCGGTAGTAATATGTAAGTAATATACCTTGGGAGGATTGGCTTAATTTAAAAAAAAAATGAAGGTAATGTGTCACCTTAATGTAGTGTGGCTTTAGACCATAAAGACATAAACATTTCACTCTTAAGAACATCAGTTATATCTGCACTACTTTTTAAAACTCAATGTATATTGCAATCCACAGATTTTTAAAATTCTAAAATTAGAAGGAACTTAGAATTTATATAATTCCAGTGTATATGATTGGTTGAAAAAATATGTCAAAGTATGTTTATCTGAGTTTTAGATAGTTGAAACCAAAAGTTATAAAAATAATTTTCTAAATGATTAAGTAGCAATTAGAGATATAATTTTTGTACAGAATTTTTATATACTTTCTTAAAAATTCATGGCATCTATAGCTAGTTAAATATATATTAATATTTTTTTATTAATTTTCTATTCCACAAATACAGGCAGTTTGGTACCATTATTAGGCCCATCCATGACCTACCTCTGCCCCAATGGCCCCTCCTTGTTGATGTATATGGGTTGTGCATTGTGGGTATATTAAATTTTAAGACTTACTAAGTTATAATAACTATCCTCTGTCTTCATGTAAATATAAGATAATGAAAATAAGTTAATTCTACAGGTAAAGACTACAAGAAAATAATAAGTTCACTATCTTAATAAGTCAAAACTATTTTCTTATAGAATCTCCAATGTTTAAGACAGGAGAGTGGGGCTGAGAAGATTGCTTAGTGGTTAAAGGCACTTGTTCGCACAGCTGAGGGCCCAGGTTCAATGCCCCATTACCTACATAAAGCCATATGTACAAAGTGACTCATGTGTCTGGAATTAGTTTACAGTGTCTAGAAGCCTTGGCACACCTATACACTCTCTCTTCCTAATTCTTTCACTTTCTCTCTCTCAAATAGGTAAATAAATAAACTATTTTTTAAGGTACAGAATAACGCCATGCTTATGCATTTATACTTGGACCACATACTATCTTGTTTTCAAATACTAATTTTGCAATCTACTAGATGTGACCTTAGAACTTACATAAATTATTACAGAGTCTCTTTAGTATAAAAATGGCCAACACTTAACTCACAAGGTAATTGGTGAATTAGTGCATATTGTTTGATTCTAATTTTATTTAAGTTGAAAGTGAAATAACTTAAGTATGAACAAAAATTATACATAGCACCAATAATTTACTCTTTGCCTAAAATTATAAGCTTTGGCATCAAAATAATTAAGTAGTCATGAAAATATGATGATATATGCCACTTTTGGCTAAGAGACAAAGGTCTAACTCAAATAATAGAAGTGCAGATTGAACATAAAGAGTGATAAATATGTTTTGGGTGAATATGGTAATATGTGGTTATAATCCCAGGCATTAGGATGCTCAGAAAGGAAGGTTACGAGCTGGAGTCCAATTTTTGCAATATATAAATATCCTTCACACACACACTCTCACAAAAACAACAACAACCAATCAACAAAGCTGAAACCACCTATTTTCCAAAATTTGTGAAAACCATTTTAAAAATACACTAATTAATCAATTCATTCAATATTTACTAATTATTTTACAAATATTAAAATAAAGGCTAATGTCCTACATTAAATTATCAAGATATATCAAAACATTAAATATTAAAGACATACTAAATCATTCCCTTTTGATATTTTACTTATTTAGGGGAAAGAGAGAGTGAGTGTCGGCACATCTGGGCCTCTTGTTCCTGCAAACAAACTCACGATTAAGTGCTGCTTTGTACATCTGGCTTTATGTTGGGACTGGGGATTGAACATGGGCCATCAGGCTTTGCAAACAAGTACCTTCAACTACTGAGACAACTTCTCAGTCCCCTATCCTGTCTTAAACACTGGAAATTCTATAAGAAAACAATTTTGACAGTGATATAGTTAACAAAAATATAACAATAAAGGTAATTCAATTGAAATTCACTTTAATTTATATATTATAAATTTAGATTATAATTTATATTAACCAAAGGAAAAATTTAATTTACATGATTCAACAAAAACACGTCAGGCAAAATTTACATCAATTCTGTTTAAAACCTATTCTTTGGAAGCAAGGCTGAGTAATGCAAAAGTAAAATACCCACACCTCAGATTCTAAGGCAAGAGAGGTATATGTTGAAGTCCATGTAGGAAGCTGTAGGTTTGCCAAAGTACATATTGAGACACTGTCCCAGATAAACTCACAAACAAAACCTCAGCTATGTGGAACTATGCAAAGTTTATTGAAGTGGCATGTGGTTCTATAAGTGCTTGTTTATTGAAACCTGTTTTAAAATGTCATTTCATCTAAAACTGCATTTTTCTATATTAAAATGATCTTCCAGGGCTGGAGAGATGGCTTAGTGGTTAAGCGCTTGCCTGTGAAGCCTAAGGACTCTGGTTCAAGGCTCGGTTCCCCAGGACACACGTTAGCCAGATGCACAAGGGGGCGCAAGCATCTGGAGTTCGTTTGCAGTGCCTGGAGGCCCTGGCATGCCCATTCTCAATCTCTCTCTTTGTCTCTTTCTCTCTCTGTGTCACTCTCAAATAAATTAATAAAAAATGAACAAAAAAATTTTTAAAAAATGATCTTCCAACTCTTATTAATTTATCTTATTGATTTACTTTGTTTTATTGAGGTAGGGTTTCATTCTAGTTCAGGCTGACCTAGAATTCACTATGTAGTCTCAGAGTGGCCACAAAATCTTGGTGATCTTCCTACCTCAACCTCCCAAGTGCTGGGATTAAAGGTGTGTGCCACCACACATGGCTTTTGTTTTATTTTATTTATTTATTTATTATGATTATAATTATTATTTTATTTTATTTTTTGGTTTTTCGAGGAAGGGTTTTAATCTAGCTCAGGCTGACCCGGAATTCATTATGTAGTTTCAGGGTGGCCTCGAACTCACTATGATCCTTCTACCTCTACCTCCTACGTGCTGGGATTAAAGGTGTGTTCCACCATGCCCAGTTCCAACTTTATTTTTGTGTAAATCAGCTACAAAAATGCAGATGTTCTAATTACATATAAATGAGAATTAAGATAAAGTGTGCATTTATAGATTATAAAACTGAAATCTTTCAACATCTAAATTTAAGCTTCAAAATTATCATAAAATTTTTAAATTTTATTTTCTTCATTTTTAATACAGGACAAAGACACAAACATGTTAACATCATGTTGAATTAACATGTGTATATAATAGAGAAACATTAATGGTAGGCAATGTTATTCAAATTTAAAAGCAGGGCACCTTTGTCTTTGGTTTCTGATTGCATTTATTCTTCCATTCTTTTAGTTATTGCTATAGCTTCTTCTGTTAAATCAATTTGTATTTTATTTTTTTTAAATTTAATTTATTAGTTTTCTTTTCAGTAAATACAGGCAGTTTGGTACCATTGTTTAGGCTCATCTGTGATCTACCCCCTCCCATTGGACCCTCCTTGTTGATGAAAATGGGTCGTGCATTGTGGCGTTAGCCCCCAGTTATTGGTATGATAAATATCTCTGCAAATCATGACCCAACATGTGACTCTGACATTCTTTCTGCCCCCTCTTCCACAAAATTTCCCTGAGCCATGTTGGGTTCATTTTTGGTCTGCTTCAGTGCTGACGTGTTGGGGGCCTCTGAGGCTGTGGCTCTCTGATTTGGTAGGAGTTGATTTTTCTCTGCGTTGGTCTCCTTCCCCTTTGTGCTGGTATCTAGTTCACAGGAAAACATCACCCTTGCTTGTTTCGCCAGTTGTCCTTAGTTTCAGTTGGGCCCCTTTTGAGGTATGTTGGGGCAGTTCTCTTCTTAGGATCTGCATGTATCTGGAAAAGAGAAGCAGATTCTCCAACAGAGAGTAAGTTAGCACCCGGAAAATTGAGATAACACTTACTTTTTTGATAGACAGTATGATAGGTGTAGGCCCTCTTGTACCCCGTGATTTATGGTAGCTTGATATTGGAGAGTGGGCTTGTGTTTGGGTATTGTTCTGACTTGTTTCCCAGCTCCAGCTATGGGTCTAGTACCACTGAGGGGATCAGTTAGCCAAATCAAGAGCAATTGGTTCCTCACCATGGCTGTGTACCACTATTGCACTTGTATGGGCATCGCATCAGGTTATTTGTTGCTAATTAGGTTAAACAATGCGTTGCTTGGACAGATCTTGGTCATTTCCCCCAGTCGCCTATGTAGCACCTTCTGGCACTAGACATGCTGACTGTCTGGGGACTGACTCTCTCCTGGCTTCCAGCCATGTCATTCCATTTTACGCGTCAGCCACGTATGGAGTCTTCAGCAATAGGGTCTTACCACTGGCCTTTGGTGGGTCATCAAGTACTCTGACAGAAGTCTGTCATTGTTTTGGGAAACCTTGTAGGTTTCTCTGATCAAAAGCTCATTGTGGATGGTAGGCCCAAGCTGGTAGTGGGGGTTACAGGTCAGTGTCCACTAAGAAATTGAGGAAAAACATAACTAATATACAAGAGTTAGAGAGGAGAGAAATAGAGAGGAGAGGGGGAGAAGGAAGGAGGGAAGATGTAGGAGATTTAGGTTAGTCTTGATCCTACCCTCTCCAGTGTCTTGTGGTTCAGACATGATTGTATATGTAAGAGACCCGAGTGACTCCATCCCAAAACTCCTGAAGGTGATTAACTCCTATAGCAAAGTAGCAGGATACAAAATCAATGCACAAAAATCGGTAGCATTTCTGTATGGATATGAAAAAGACACAGAAAAAGAAATAAAGAACATAGTCCCATTTTCAATAGCAACAAAAAAAAATAAAATACCTTGGAATAATGTTGACCAAGGAAGTAAAAGATCTATACAACAAAAATATAAAAACTCTCAAAAAAGAAATTGAGGAGGACTTGAAAAGATGGAAAAACCTCCCATGCTCCTGGATAGGCAGAATTAACATTGTGAAGATGACAATCCTACCCAAGGCAATATATAGATTTAACGCAATTCCAATTAAAATCCCTATGGTGTTCTTCACAGAGATAGAAAAAATGATCTCAAATTTCATATGGAAAGGCAGAAGGCCTCGCATATCCAAACATATCCTCAGCAAAAGAAATACCTCTGATGGCATCACCATACCTGATATAAAGCTATATTACAAAGCCATAGTAATAAAAACAGCATGGTACTAGCATAAAAACAGGAGTATAGACCAATGGAATAGACTTGAGGACCCGGATTTTGGGTCAAGCAACTATAGCTACTTGATATTTGACAAAGGCCCAAACAATATAGACTGGAAAAAAGAGCATCTTCAACAAATGGTGCTGGACAAACTGGATAACCACATGTTGTCTTTCCAGCTATGTCTTTGTTCTCCATGCTTTCTTGTTCTTGCTCCTTTTATCTACAAAATAATGTTCTTTTCTTTTTCTTGGGGGGGGGGCATTTTAGCTTATCGACCCAAGGGGAAGCTCTATGATGGCAAGAGAAACAACGGCATGAGCAGAGGATGAATATCACCTCCTGGCCATCATCAGGCACACAACAGCAACAGAAGAGTGTGCCAATTGCTGGCAAGAGGAATCTAGCTATAACACCCATAAGCCTGCCCCCACCAATACACTGGAGGTGTTAATTCTCAAATCTCCATCAGCTGAGAAGCTAGTGTTTAGAATGCAGAAGTTTATGGGGGACACCTGAATCAAACCACTACACTGCCTTTGTGTGGCCAGCACTTAATCCACACCCCCATCCTTTTTGCCTAGATCACTTAGACTACTGATCCCATATCTTTAACCCTTGCCTTCCTGCCTCTGAAAACCATTCTTCTGCAGAAAGTCAAAGCTATCCATTATAAACATGAATGAGATGGTTTGCTTTTGTAAACCCTGGAAGAATGTTCCCATTTTTTTTTTTGGGAGGGGGGTGAAAGAGCTCAGAATCCCTAACATTTTTCCCACAGGCCTTGTCTGATGTGGAGTCTAAAATTTTAGCCTCAATTTTGTGTCTTAATCTTATTTCCACCCTGCCCTCTGTTTTTCCCTCTAGTGTCCTAAGCTTTTAGCCTGTCAGTCTTGGTATATTCTCCTCCATTTACTTCATGACCATTACCTGAATCTTGTCAACATCTTCAATGATTTTTGTCTTGATCTTTTCTTCCTATTATGATGGTCTTATGTAGGTAGTCTCAGACACTGTGAAATCATGGATATCCAGACTATTTTGTGTCTGGAGGAGCATGTTGTTAGGAATTCTACCATTCCTTTGGCTCTTACATTCTTTCTGCTACCTCTTCCGCAATGGACCCTGAGCCATGGAAGGTGTGATTGAGATATTTCAGTGCTGAGCACTCCTCTGTCACTTCTCAGCAACATGGAGACTTCTGAGTCATCCCAAAGGTCACTGCCATCTGAATAGAGAAGGTTCTCTAACCAAATGTGAGAGTAGCATTAACATATGGTTATGAACATTAAGAGAAGTGCTGACTGGGCAGTTTGGTGAGCCTACTGTATACATTTATCCAGCTACTGCCAGATGTTACACCTTTGGGTTTATGACTACCCCTGTTGTAGGCTTTCAGTATCAGGGATGTATTTCCTCCCATGGAGTAGGCCTCCAGTCATATTAGAGGGTGGTTGATTTCCTCCATAACAGACATGCCAGTATTGTAACCATTTGCTCAATTGGCCTGGTTGGCACAATATAAGGCTTGCAGTGTCCACTGTTGGGAATCTTCAGTGGTGATTTTTCTCTCTCACATTGAACTGCATTCAGTGTCGCTTTTTCCAGCTTTCTGTCATACTGATATGTAAATGAAAGACAGCATGTATGTTGCATATGCACAGAATTATCTGATATAGTAAATAACCATTTGTATTCTGGTATATATACTTGTCTAAATATATATTAAAACAAAGTAACAAGTTCTAATTTTTTGGTGTGTATAGTATGTGTGATATGTGTGTCTGTGCTAATGTGCTTTAAGACACATAGTTGTGTGGAATTTAGAAACTAATTTTCCACACAAAATCAATACATATGCAACCATTTAACAATATACAACCTAACTTGTGGAATACAACATTTCTTGAAAAAGAATAGAAAATGATTTAAATTATGTACAGTGCATTCTCTGATCATAATTTTCAAAAGGCAAGAAGATTTTAAGTGGCAATTAAAAAACATGTGTTTAATGAAACCATGGTTACAGGAGACTTCTTTGAAGAAATTATAAAGTAAGTTTGAACAAAACATCATACAAGATCTAAAAAAAATTTGATCTTTATCTCCAACAGGAGTAGAATGTGATTTTGTAGTGCTGGAGACTTGCAGGAAATAAGAACTATCTTCTAATTAATATCTTAAGTTCCTACTTAAAAAATTATGAGAAAATTATAATAACCCCATGATAATCAGAAGAAAGTAAATGATTAATGTAAGAGCAGAATTTGAAGCAAATTAAATTACAAAGCACTTTCACTTAAGATTATATTTTTCAGGGCTGGAAGGATTGCTCAACAAAGGCTCTTGCTTAAAAAGCCTAAAGGCCTAGATTTGATTCCCAGTACCTACATAAAGCCAGATGCACAAAGTGGAGAATGTGTCTGGACTTCTTGTGCAGTGGCAGGAGGTCCTGGTATACCTCATTCTCTCTCTCTCTCTCTCTCTCTCTCTCTCTCTCTCTCTCTCTCTCTCTCTCTCTGTTATCTATCTATGTCCTTCTTTCTATTTCTCAAATAAATAAATAAATAAAAAATATTTAAAATAGGGCATGAGAGAGAGAGTTTAGGTCCTTGCCTGTGAAGCCTAAGTATTCATTTTTCACTCTTTCAGTCTTACATAAACCATACATCCTGACACAAGCATTCAAGGTAACACATGCACATAAGGGAGCACACACGTCTGCAGTGGTTGGAGGCTCTGGCATGCCAATTCTCTCTCTAACTCTCTTATTGTTGAATAAAATTTAAAAAAAAAACTATTTACATTCATTAAATCAAGAAAACGAATAAACTTCTAGCCAAGAAGAGCAAAGTGAGAAAATATTGCCAATATTACAAAGAATATAATTATGCTATAACTGTTTACATTAAAATAATAAAATATTATGGATGAGTTTACAAATATAAATTTGAAAGTTAAAAGACAGAATACAAATCTCTAAATACTATATCCTAACAAAATTCATATCACAGCATAAACTTATAAGACAGTGGTGGAAAAGTTAGCAAATTTTAGGAATTCAACATTCTATTGCTGAACAACAAGAAGTCTAGAGACTGTCCCCTGCTATCTAGATAACCCCAGAGGATGGGAAGTTTCACTTTGTTCACAGTTGCTAATCCTCTTGCCCCCTCCCTTCCAACAGGACCCCAACCTTCTGATGGAATCCCCCATAGCCAAATGTTGAAGGCATCTTGCATTTCCAGAGACCACATTGCAGAGATATGAAGTGTCCTTCTATTACTTGTCTCACATCCAATAAAGTTTAATTCTCTTGCTATAGAGAATCTTATGGGCTTTTAACATTTTTATAACAAGTGGTAAAACACTTGTCTAACATACAAGAGGCTGTGAATTAGTTTTTCAGAATGTCAAAACAGAATGAAACAGTACTTAATTAAGAGGAAGTTCATGTTTTGATTTGCAATGTAACTTGAAAGAACAAAAACAAGCAAGATTTGAGATATCTCCAGTTGAGTTGTTGGACCAGGAAGCATGCCTCAGAAACTTATAAACAATAGAGGTTATTGCCTTTGCTTGTGAAGTCCTACAAGAGCTGGATGGCATGTCCCTGTTGATTAACACAACCCTGTAGCTTTGGGACATATAAAAATCAAGCTAGGGGCTGGGGAGATGACTTAGTGGTTAAGGCACTTGCCTAAAAAGCCCAAGAACTCATATTTCATCTCTCTCCAGATTCCACTTAAGCCAAGTGCACAAAGGTGAGACAAGGGCAAGATTGTGCATCCCCAGTAGGTGGCAAGGATCTGGAGTTCAACTACAGCAACTGAGGCCCAGGGATGCCAACTCTCTCTCTCTCTCTCTCAAATAAATAAATAAATAAAAGATGAAACAATGGTAGAAGCTTCCTCCCTGCAGGCTAGCTCTCATAGTGTCATAAGAGAAATCAGTCCTAAAAATGGAAACCTGGTCAAAAGTCCATGGCTAGAAGTCATAAGTCCTACCAATATAGGGTGCTGGCGAGCCATGAACCCTTTCTCAGTTCTGGTGGACACACCCAGGAAGATTGCTAATGTGTTTCACAATAGCAGCTTCCGTAATGATTTTACATCCTGCTGATTTACTGAAAGAGTTTAATCATTTCTAGAGTATTTTTGTGAAGCCTTTTTGGGGTCACTTTTGAAGTGTTCTTGTATTCTAAATGTTTGCAAGAATTTTATTAAGAATTTTTTGTGTGTAAATTCTTCAGGGATTTCATTCTATAAGTTTCTACTGGGTTTCTGTTTAGGTATTACTCTGCTGTCGGCTTCACAGAAGGATTCAGGGAGCATTCCTTCCTTTCCAATTGTGTGGAATAACTTGAAAAAATAATGGTTTCTTATCTTCAATAAAGGTTTGACAGTGTTAAGCAGTGAAACATTCTGGGGATGCATTTTATTTTGTTGAGAGACTTTTAATTATATTTTCAATCTTGTTTGATGTTATTGTTTTATTCAGGTAAATAATCTTTTATGGCTTTAATTTTGGAAGCTGGTAAAAGTCAAGAAAATAAATGATCTATCTCTTCCAGATTTTCTAGTTTCATAAAATATAGTTTTTTTTAAATACTTCCTGATGATTCTCCTAATTTTATTGGTATCATTTATAAAATCTCCATTTTTCAATTTTGATCTTGATTTGAATGTATATTTCTTTTGATCAGTTTTTCAAGGGGTTCATAAATCTTTAAAGAACCAGCTCTTCACTTCATAAATGTTTTTACTTATTTTCTTAATTTCTACTCCATTGATTGATGATTTGATTTTGGCTATTTCCTCCCATCTAATACTTTTGAATTTGTATTATTTTTGCTTTTCTATTTCCTTTAAGGGGATGGGTAAGTCATTGACTTGAGCACTCTCTTTATACTGTAGGCATTTAGTACTATTAACTTCCCTATTAGGACTGCTTTCATTGTGCCCCATAAGTTTTGGTATATCATGTTTTCATTATCATTCAGTTCTACAAAGTTATAGACTTTACTTTTTATTTATGTGATGACACATTCATTGTTTAATAGCAAGTTATTATGTTGCCAGTTCTTGTCATATTTTTTTCTTCTCTTGTTGATTTCTAATGTTATTTCATTGTGGTCAGATGCAATGCAAGGAGTCTTGAAAAGTTGTATAAATTTGTTGAGATATGCTTTATGCCTTTATGCCTTAATATGTGCTGTATTTTAGAGAAGGGTCTATGAGCTGCTGAGAAAACTATTTTGTAGAGTTAAGGTGGAATATTCTGTAGAAGTCAGTTAAGTCTATTCGATTTATCGGGTTGTTTAGCTCTATTATTTTTCTTTTCATTTTCTCTTTAGATTGTCTGTCTATTGCTGATAGTGGGTATTAAATTCTCCTGCAGTTATTGTATTGGAATTTATTTCTAGTTGATTGTCTGATAGTCATTACTTTATAATACTTGGGGCACTTAAGTTTGGTGAATATGAGTATATGGTTGTAATGTCTTCACCTTAAGACTATATAAAAGAAGCACCTGCTTAGGAAGGAGACTTTCTGATTGATTTGCCTTCAAGTGGTGCAGTGTGTTCCATACTGTCCATTAAGCTGTCTTCAAGCCATGTAGTATGTTGGATATTATCTAAGCTTCCTGCAAGCTATATACTGTGCATTACCACTTGTGTGGGGTTGGCTTTTCTGTGATGCAGCTGCTTTTGAGTCATCTATTGCTTGTGAAAACAACAGCTTACCCTGTTCTTTAAGTAATCCCAATAAATGCAATAGCTCACCAAAACTTACTTTGATGTGATCACCCTTCAGTCTGTCATCTGGCCCCTCTCTGAGGAAAAGAAATGTGTTTGCCATTTCTCTCAACATTTCCTCAACAAATGTTGACTCACATAGTCATATCTTCTGTTATCCCTAGATATAAGAGATTGGAATTCATTAGTCTCTGTACTCATAGTCCAGCTATGGAGGATACCTGCACACTGTGCAAAACCACCCAAATGTATATTTACAGACAGAGAGAAAACAGGGA
Source organism: Jaculus jaculus (assembly GCF_020740685.1). Taxonomy (NCBI): domain Eukaryota; kingdom Metazoa; phylum Chordata; class Mammalia; order Rodentia; family Dipodidae; genus Jaculus; species Jaculus jaculus. The sequence goes on from NC_059104.1 coordinate 48,700,216, forward strand.
ATGAATGCATGAATCAAACATCACAGAGTTAAGAGACCACGATGCTTAGTGTTTTCTTCAGAAGTGATAGAGTTGATTGAATAATTTTTGCAGAGCAATTTGAAACCAAAATCAGATATTTATGTGCAGGTAGAAATTTCTCCTTGCCTATTTGAAGTGGAGTGTGCTTAACTGCACACTTTATTCTTGAAAGCTGAATGGAGAATGAACTTGCAGTTGTGTCAATTAAAGTCCTACCAATTTTACAGTGTAGTATGTCACATTCAATAAGTACTTGTAAAGTCATATTTTTCCTTCTTCCAAGACTATGGCATTCTATGAAAAGGTTAGTAATTCTCTAGGCTCTTAAGGCACTTTATGAATTTTTTTTTTACTTTATAAAAAGAGCATTTAATACTTTGACATAGAAATTAGAGAATATAAACAGAGCAGAGCTTTGTTTATTATTAGTTTGAAGTGAACTTTTAATATTTTTGCCATGATGTTTGTACATACTCATAAATTCTTATTGCACACGAGTCACTTACAGTTCTTTATATGCATGAAGTATGACTATAGTTAATTGCTCAGTATTTCATTTGCCTCAGTTCCATAATAAAACTAATTTGTCCAAATAACAAATGATGGGAAAAATTAAAATGTTCAAATATCTTACAATATTAATTTGGATCAAAGATTAGAAAGCATCCAAGGCATTGATGGATGGAACCAAAGAATGCAGGCAGCACCAACTTTTTAGCAGTTTGAGCAATAATATACTTCTAAAACAATATAATATTTTGTCAATGAAGAGGATTGGTAGATACCAAAATGAACAGTAGTCATAGTATATACATTATAGAATAATGAAGAATATTGTGTTGCAAAACATAATATATATCAATATAAAATATACCTTAAATTGAATAAAAGTAGTCTCATTTTTATTATAATATAATTGAGGAATTTTAATATATAGCCATAGTTATTCTTATTCCACTTCTTTATGTCTCTTTTTAAAATATTTATTTTAGAAAGAGAGAGAGAGAGATGGAGAATGAAAATGAGTGGGTATGCCAGGGCCTTCTACCACTGCAAATGAAATTCAGACACATGATCCACTCTTGAGTGTGGCTTTATAGGGATACTCGGAACTTGAACCTAGGGTGTCAAAATTTGTAAGCAAGTTCTTTCTACTATTGATCCATCTCTCTACCCTCCTTTCAGTCTCTTTTGTACCCATCCCCCATCACTATCCCACAGAATCCCCTCCCCATTCTTTTCAAGTTGTCCTTCTTCTGTTTTGAAAATTCGTTCTTTTTTCCTTCTCCATCTTCTATGTCAAATTGTTGGTAGATCAATATTGAGTAGGTTTGTGCAGGTAACAGCATCAACTGTGGAATCATGAAAGGACCAATCAGTTGATTTCTGGAGGATAGTAATGCAAGGTAGTCCTTTCTACTCTTGAGCCTTGGGGGATGTGAAAGAGATGTTTAGCCCTGAAACCTCATATCCCTGCATTTTCAATATTTTTGATGAGGTTTTAATCTCGTAGGTATTTATCACAACCACCTTAGAAAGCTTCTATGGCTATCAGTGAGAACAACACCAATTTTCATTCCATATACAACCTCCATAATATTCTCTGTACCTAGATGGTGTAATAGGGAATGACTTGTCAGGAGCTATGACCCTCACTGTCTCTTCTTCTCCGCACCTTAGTGAGTGTTGGGTTTCTTTGGAATTTACTGCCAACTGCAAAATGATTCAAATTAAAAGTGAGAATAAAATGAAAGATTTATATGATATGAAGATAAACTGGATTATTATCCACTTTGATCAAGCAAGATTCATCACAGGGATGTAAGGATGGTTCAACATACAAAAATAAATTAACATAATACATCCTATAAATAAACTCATTCTTTTTGTTATTGTTTAAAATATATTTATTTTAACACATACACGCATGCACACAGTCCAATGTGAGTTCCATTAGAGCAGAAACTCTTATCTATTTTTTTTTAATTTTCATTAACTTTTTCTATGATTATAAAATATATCCCATGGTAATTCCCTCCCTCCCCACCCCCACACTTTCCCATTTGAAATTCCATTCTCCATCATATTACCTCCCCATTACAATCATTGTAATTACATATATTAAATATCAACCTATTAAGTATCTTCCTCCCTTCCTTTCTTTACCATTGATGTCCCCTTTTTACCTTACGGGTCTCTGCTACAAAGTATTTTCATTCTCATGCAGAAGCCCAATCATCTGTAGCTAGGATCCACATATGAGAGAGAACATGTGGCGCTTGGCTTTCTGGGCCTGGGTTACCTCACTTAGTATAATACTTTCCAGGTCCATCCATTTTTCTGCAAATTTCATAACTTCATTTTTTTTTTACCGCTGAGTAGAACTCCATTGTATAAATGTGCCACATCTTCATTATCCACTCATCAGTTGAAGGACATCTAGGCTGGTTCCATTTCCCAGCTATTATAAATTGAGCAGCAATAAACATGGTTGAGCATGTACTTCTAAGCAAATGAGATGAGTCCTTTGGATATATGCCTAGGAGTGCTATAGCTGGGTCATATGGTAGATCAATCTTTAGCTGTTTTAGGGACCTCCACACTGTTTTCCACAATGGCTGGACCAGATTGCATTCCCACCAGCAGTGTAGAAGGGTTCCTTTTTTTCCACATCCCCACCAACATTTATCATCATTTGTTTTCATGATGGTGGCCAATCTGACAGGAGTGAGATGGAATCTCAATGTAGTTTTAATCTGCATTTCCCTGATGACTAGTGACGTAGAACATTTTTTTAGATGCTTATATGCCATTCGTATTTCTTCCTTTGAGAACTCTCTATTTAGCTCCATAGCCCATTTTTTGATTGGTTTGTTTGATTCCTTATTATTTAACTTTTTGAGTTCTTTGTATATCCTAGATATTAATCCTCTATCAGATATATAGCTGGCGAAGATTTTTTCCCATTCTGTAGGTTGCCTCTTTGCTTTTTTCACTGTGTCCTTTCCACTGCAAAATCTTTGTAATTTCATGAGGTCCCAGTGATTAATCTGTGGTTTTATTGCTTGAGCAATTGGGGTTGTATTCAGAAAGTCTTTAACAAGACCAATATGTTGAAGGGTTTCCCCTACCTTTTCCTCTAGCAGTTTCAGAGTTTCAGGTCTGATGTTAAGGTCTTTAATCCATTTGGACTTACTTCTTGTGCATGGCAAGGAAGAAGAATCTATTTTCATCCTTCTGCAAATATATATCCAGTTTTCAAAATACCATTTGCTGAAGAGGCTGTCTCTTCTCCAATGAGTATTTTTGACCTTTTTTTCGAATATCAGGTGGCTATAGCTACTTGGGCTTACATCTGGGTCCTCTATTCTGTTCCACTGATCTACATGTCTGTTTTTGTGCCAGTACCATGCTGTTTTTGTTACTATGGCTCTGTAGTATAGGTTAAAATCAGGTACAGTGATACCACCAGCCTCATTTTTGTTGCTCAGTATTATTTTAGATATTCGAGGTTTTTTGGGATTCCAAATGAATTTTTGGATTGTTTTTTTCTATTTCCATGAAGAAAGCCTTTGGAATTTTGATAGGGGTTACATTAAATGTGTAGATTGCTTTAGGTAAGATTGCCATTTTCACAATATTGATTCTTCCAATCCAGGAACAAGGGATGTTTCTCCACTTTCTAGTGTCTTCTGCAATTTCTTGCTTGAGTGTTTTAAAGTTCTCATTGTAGAGATTCTGTACTTCCTTGGTTAGGTTTATTCCAAGGTACTTTATTTAACACAAGAAACACTAAAAAGCAAGATGATATAAATCCACCTAAAAGTATTATTGCATCAGAAAGGACCTCCAGTGAGAACGAGTTAGAGGAAATGCCTGAAAATGATTTCAAAAGAATGGTTGTAAATATGTTCAAAAAAGTCAGAGAACAAATCAAAGGAGTCAGAGAGGAACTTAAAGAGGAAATCAAAAGAATCAAAGAAGATGCAGGACACCAATTTCATGAAATAAAGAAGGCAATACAAGACATAAATAAGGAAATATAAATAATAAAGAAAAACCAGTCAGAATTCCTACCAATGAAAAACACAGTTAAAGAAATAAAAAAACTCTGTAGAAAATCTCACCAGTAGAATGGATGAAGGAGAGGACAGAATATCTAAGCTAGAAGACCAGGTGGCAGATCTAATACAGGCCAACAAAGAGAAAGAAAGACAAACTTATAGAAAAGTATGAGTGGGGATTTCAAGATATTCAGGACACTATGAAAAGATCAAATATTAGAATTCAGGGCATAGTAGAAGGAGAAGAATTTCACTCAAAAGGCATAGTCGGTGTCTTCAACAAAATCATAGAAGAAAATTTCCTCCAAATTGGGAAAGAGGTGCCAGTACAGATACAGGAAGCCTTTAGAACCCCAGCCAGACAAAACATAGAAAGAAACTCTCCTCACCATATTATAATCAAACTTCCAAACACACAAACCAAAGAAAAAATATTGAAAGCATTTAGAGAGAAAACTCAAGTTACCTACCAAAGTAAGCCCATCAGGATTACAGCAGATTATTCAACACAAACTTTAAAAGCCAGAAGGGCTTGGGGTGATATATTCCAAGTTCTGAAAGATAACAACTGTCAACCAAGGTTACTTTATCCTGCAAAGTTATCCATTCAAATAGATGGAGAAATAAGGACATTCCATGACAAAAGCAGGTTAAAGGAGTTTTTGAAGACAAAACCAGATCTACAGAAAATACTTGATAGAATCCTCCATGCTGAAGAAAAGGAAAAGCACACATATAAGGAACCTAGAAAAAACAAGTAATACTCAAATACTAGTTAACAGAAGAGAGCACAGGTAGAACCAGAACAAAAAAAAAAAAAAAAAAAAAAAAAAAGGCAAACATAAATACACACCTTTCAATAATATCTCTTAATATCAATGGCCTCAATGCTCCAATGAAAAGATATAGATTAACACTGGGTTAAAAAGTAGGATCCTACAATTTGTTGTATCCAAGAAACTCACCTTTCAACAAAGGATAGACATTACCTTAGGGTGAAAGGTTGGAAGACGGTGTTTCAAGCAAATGGGCCTAGAAAACAAGCAGGGGTTACTATCCTAATATCGGACAGGGTAGACTTTAGTCCAATGTTAGTCAAGAAAGATAAGGAAGGTCACTTTATATTGATTAAGGGCACACTCCAACAGGAGGACTTTACAATCCTTAACATATATGCACCTAACATGGGGGCTCCCAAATTCGTCAAACAAACTCTATTAGAACTAAGGTCACAGATAACACCAAACACAGTGGTGGTGGGTGACTTTAACACCCCACTCTCATCAATTGACAGGTCATCCCGGGAAAAAATAAACAGAGAGGCATCTGGACTAAATGAGGTCATAGAAAGAATGGACTTAACAGATATATACAGGACATTTCATCCAAAGGCTGCAGAATATACATTCTTTTCAGCAGCACATGGAACATTCTCTAAAATAGACCATATATTAGGACACAAAGCGAATCTTAACAAATTCAGGAAAATTGAAATAATTCCTTGCATTCTATCTGACCACAATGGAATTAAACTACAAATCAGTAGCAAGAAAGGCTATAGAGCATACACAAAATCATGGAAACTAAACAATAAACTACTAAATGATGAATGGGTCAATGAAGAAATCAAAAAGGAAATCAAAAAATTTATAGAGTAAAATGATAATGAGAACACAACATACCAAAATCTCTGGGACACAATGAAGGCAGTTCTAAGAGGTAAATTTATAGCCTTAAGTGCCTATATTAAGAAATTAGAAAGATTGCAAGTAAACTACCTAATGCTTCGCCTTAAAGCCTTGGAAAAAGAAGAACAAGGCAAACCAAAAGTCAGTAGATGGGAAGAAATAATAAAGATTAGAGCAGAAATTAATGAAAGAGAAACAAAAAGAACAATCCAAAGAATTAATGAAACAAAGAGTTGGTTCTTTGAAAGGATAAACAAGATTGATAAACCCTTAGCAAATCTGACCATAAGAAAGAGAGAAGAGACACAAATTAATAAAATCAGAGAAAAACAAGGTAACATCTCAACAGATTCCAGAGAAATTCAAAAAATCATAGGGACATACTATAAAAGTATATACTCCACAAAGTATGAAAATCTGAAAGAAATGGATGATTTCCTTGATCTATATGACCTACCTAAATTAAATCAAAATGAGATTAATCACTTAAATAGACCTATAACAAACATGGAGATCCGAACAGTTATCAATAATCTCCCAACTAAAAAAAGCCCAGGCCCGGATGGATTCACTGCTGAATTTTACCAGACTTTTAAGGAAGAGATAACACCATTGCTTCTTAAGCTTTTCCAGGAAATAGAAAAAGAAGGAATTCTACCAAACTCTTTCTATGAGGCCAGCATCACCCTGATACCAAAACCAGGCAAAGATAGAACAAAAAAAAAAGAAAATTACAGGCCAATCTCCCTCATGAACATAGATGCAAAAATTCTCAACAAAATATTGGCAAACATAATACAAGAGTATATCAAAAAGATCATTCACCCTGACCAAGTAGGCTTTATCCCAGAGATGCAGGGATGGTTCAACATACGCAAATCTATAAATGTAATACATTACATAAATGGGTTGAAGGACAAAAATCACATGATCATCTCATTAGACACGGAGAAAGCATTTGACAAAATCCAACATCCCTTCATGATAAAAGTCCTACAGAGACTGGGAATAGAAGGAACATATCTCAATATAATAAAGGCTATTTATGACAAGCCTACAGCCAACATATTACTAAATAGGGAAAAACTGGAAGCTTTTCCACTAAAATCAGGAACAAGACAAGGGTGTCCACTGTCCCCACTTTTATTTAATATAGTTTTGGAAGTCTTAGCCATAGCAATAAGGCAAGAGACACACATAAAAGGGATTCAAATTGGAAAGGAAGAGATCAAGTTATCATTATTTGCAGATGACATGATTCTATACATAAAGGACCCTAAAGACTCTATTAGCAAACTGTTAGAGTTGATCAAAACCTACAGCAATGTAGTAGGATACAAAATAAATACACAGAAATCAGTAGCCTTCATATATGCTAACAACACACAGAGGATGAAATCAGAGAATCACTCCCATTCACAATTGCATCAAATAAACTCATTCTTAAGAACTATATGATTATTTCGATTGATGCAGTGAAGGCCTATGACAAAATCAATCATAACTCCATGATAAAAACGCTGGACAGAATTGGCATGGACATTTTATAGCTCAACACAATAGAAGCTATATATAAAGCACCTAAAGTCCTAAACCTTAATGGGAAAAGACTCAAGAAATTCCCATTGAGATTGGGAATAAGAGAGGGGTGTCCACTCACACCACTGCCTTTCAACATAGTACCTGAATTCATAGTATAAGCAAGAAGGCAGGAGAAACAAATAATAGGGATACAAACTGAAAAGGAAAAGGTCAAATTACCCTTATTTGCAGATATTATTATGTTATACATAAGTGACCTGAAAATATTCATCTCAAAACATCTAAAGGTGATTAATTCCTTCAACAAAGTGCAGGATAATAAATAAACACACAAAAAAACAGTACCCTTTCTATATGTAATGGACAGTATCCTTTCTATATGCAAATATGCAGAGAGAAATATCAGCAAAGTGGTTCCATTTTCAGTAGCTACAAAAAATACTAGATACCTTAGAATAACACTAACCAAGAATTTGAAAGACCTATGTAATGAAAACATAAAAACACTAAAGAAAGAAATTGATGAGAACTTGAGAAGATGGAAAGCCCTCCCATGCTCCTGGATAGGTACAAATACTATTGTGGAAATGGCAATACTGCCAAAAGCAATATACAGATTGAATGCAATACCAATAAAAATCTTGGCATCATTTTGCACATATATAAAAAATATCATCTCAAAATTCATATGGAATGGCAGCAGGCCTTGAATAGCTAAACATATCCTCAACAACAACAATAAAAAAAAAAGCTCTGATGGTATCACCATACCTGATATGAAGTTATATTACAAAGCCACAGCTAAAGAAAAAACAGCATGGGGGCTGGAGTGATGGCTTAGCAGTTAAGCATGCCTGTTAAGCCTAAGGACCCTGGGTTGATTCACCAGGTCCCATGTAAGCCAGATGAACATGGTGGCACATGCATCTGTAGTTCATTTGCAGTGATTGGAAGCCCTGGTGTACCCATTCTTTCTCTCTCCCAATTTCTCTCTGGCTCTAATAAATAAATAAAAAAAATTAAAAATCTGAAGAAAATAAGAGCATGGTACTACAATAAATTCAGAAATATAGATCAATGGAACAGATTGAAGACCCAAACCTTAGGCCAAGTAGATATAGCTGCTTGATGGTTTGGCAAGTGTGCCAATAATGTAGACTGGAGAAAAGACAGTATCTTCAACCACATTGAAGAAAATGAAACTAGACCCACTCATCTTACTAGACACACAAATCAACCCCAAATGGACGAAAGACCTCAATGTAAGACCCAGAACTCTTCTCCTACTGGAAGAAAACATTGGAGGATTTCTCCATGCTACAGGAGTGGGGAACCACTTCCTAAACAATATGTCAGTAGGATAGAAAATTTAAAAATCTCTCAACCAATGGGATCTCATGAAGTTAAAAAGTTTTTTTTCACAAACATATCATAATAAGATCAAATAGATTACCAACCAAATGCGAGAAAATTTTCACCAGCTATAGCACTGAAATAGGCCTAATATCTCAAAATACAAAGAACTTAAAAACTAAACAATAAAAAAAAAATAATTAAACAACCCACTGAAGAAATAGGGTGGAGAACTGAATAGGAAGTTATCAGAGGAAGGAATACAAATGGTTAACACATAATTAAGGAAATTTTCAACTTACCTGACCATCAGGGAAGTTCAAATTAAAACACCTATGAGTTTTTACTTTACTTCAGTAAGGATGAAAATCATTAAAAAATCAAATGAAAAAAAAAAAATGTTGGTGAGGAGGTGCGGAAAGAGAAACCCTTATTCACTTTTTGTTTTTTTTTTTTGGGGGGGGGGTTGAGGGAGTGTCTCACTCTAGCCCAGGTTGACCTGGAATTCACTATGGAGTCTCAGGGTGGCCTATAACTCACAGCGATCCTCCTACTTCTGCCTCCTCAGTGCTAAGATTAAAGGTGTGTGCCACCACGCCTGGCTCCCTTATTCACTCTCAATGAGAAAACAACCTATACAACCACTATGGAAATCAATATGGAGATTCCTTTAAAAGATGAATATAAGACTACCAACAGACCCAGTTCTATCCTTACTGGACATTTACCATAAATCTTCCACACTCACTGCAAAGACATGTGCTCATCCATTCAGCTAAGAACTGGATATACCCAGGCATCCATCATTGCATGAAAGGATAAAATAGTTGTGGTAAATAAACACAATGGAATTCTATTCTGCAGTTAAAAGAAAAAAAGGATACAATGAGATCTGTAGGAAAATGCATGGACTTAGAAAAGATCATACTTAGTGAACACAATCACAGAATGGCAAAAGTGGCATGTTCTCATGCTTCTGCAGTTGCTAACCTGGATTAGCATGAGTTGCTGGCCTATTGCTTAGGCAACTTGAGAGCCAGACAATAGGGATGGCAGGGTTTCAGGGAAGGGGAAAAAGAAGATGGGGGAATAAATACAAAATTGAACCATAAATAAACTGGTACCATAGAAACATTTCTCTTTCAAGGTAGACTGAAAGATGTAACCCTCAACAGGACTATAGAGGGAATACACCAAAAGAAGTGTCCTGGAGAGTGTGGGATGAAGCCTACCCTTAAAATACTTGGGCTCTGACCTGTAACTCACAGTACCAGAAATAGTTAATACCCACATTGAGCTGTTGATTGGAGAAACCTAAGAGGTCCCCAAAATAAGATAAACTTTTATCAAAGCACTTGATTACCCACCTGAGGTAGAATATAAGACCCTATTGCTGAAGATACTGTATGCTGTTGGCATATAACCTTGAGGGTCCTAGCTAGAATCCAGAAGAGAGCCAATCCCCAGTTATGCTATCTAGTGCTGGAAAGTGCTGCATTAGCTACTGGGGAAAAGTGCCCAACAATGGTGTGAGAAAGCAGGGGTCTAAGTTTAGGTGTCACTGTGAACAGCTCTTAGACAAAGGAGAACTGAGGAGCAGTAAAGTGAGAATGGAGGGGTTAGACAAGTTATACCTTTCAATGTTAAGACAGAAGTTACTGACTTCTTCCAATCACACCTTGCATTGCACACTACTTTACAACACCTCCAAATGATTCCATCTACTTATGATTCCATGAATATATTAATCAAGCAATGAGCTCAGAGCCCTTGTTTCAATCAATTATTCAGAACCACCTGTGAGTATTGTTTATGGTACCCAGCATTTCACACATGACATTTAAAGGGCATTTCATATCCAATAATAATAAAGTGACTATGGTATATTTATATGGCAAAATTTATAACAATTTCGAAATTCTAGTTAAAAAATTAGGAAAAGATGGTACCAACACATGATGTATCCATATGTGGTGTATTCTTAATTAAAAAAAAATAGTAATACACTGGGGAAAAAGAAAGTATGAAAACAGAAAAAATAATATAATTTTCTCTTGTTATTGTAATTAGATTTATTTGGTATAATTTTGATGAATATTTGTAAAGGATATTGATTTAGTATTTTAAGAAGCATGCATTTCAATTTTACAGCCACACATAAGATCTGATTTTGTGTGAAAAATAGTGTCACTGTGACATGTAGTCTGTATTATTTATGGTGCTCAAAGCCTCTGAAGTGAAGTTCATGGCATCTCTGGTGTGATCACTTTTTAATAAAACTTTGAATAACATTTGATTTGCACATTGAGGAAAAATAATTTAAATATATTCTTCTAGATGTATTTACTGACATTTCAAAGATGACATCTTAGAACAGATTTTCCTTTCAAGTAAATTTAAATGACATATTTATAACTTCTACTTAAATATGTCTCTGAAATGGTCCCCAAAAGTATTTCTATTAGGCAATGAATGTCACCATAACTTTACTAAATGATTCCTTGCCAAATACACAGTCTCTTTAACTTGCTCACTAATACTTGATTAATTACTCATTTAAATTGTTCCTAATTTGAACATAATATCCTGTTCATGTTTTAGGATAGAGTGGCACACAAGCCAAGTGTGATCAATTTCATGAATAAATTAACTGAAAATTTTTTACTATGAAAATTTAAACTATGTTATAATGCACAAATTTACTCCAAAATATTTAATTTACATTGGGAAGCTACACTTCGAAATAAAAGAAATAATAACATGACTGAAGAAATTCAAAGGACCTTGAACTGGATACATTCAAATTTTTATACTAAGATAGGTAGATTATGATGATAATACAATTATTTGTGGTAACAAAAATATTCTCAAAAATGCCTCAAAGTTATTTAACTAAGGGTAGCTTATTTTATCAAGTTGACACCTTATTATTTTTATTTTTCAAGTAACACTTTATGAATGAATACTGACACCCTGTTTGATGTTAATTTTGGGGTTGTTATTTGTTTTGAGTTTTAGATAAATACAGCTGAGGTTGGCTGCAATCTTGCTATGTAGCCAATGATGACCTTGAGCTCCTCCTAGGCTTCCTGCCCTCACTATCCATATACTAGAATTGTAGGCATACATCATGAAGTTCAGGCAGCCCATTAGATTTTGAGCAAGTTTTCTTTTATCATACTTCTATTCTAATGATGAATATGTTCCAAATTTTTGCATACCTTTTTTTAAATAATAAGCTAAGAATATTCATACCATGACACTCAGCAGAAAAATAAAAGAATTTCAAGGAACATGCAGTATTTTAAATTTCCCTAGTGAGTCAGTGAGTAGTAAAATACACTAAGCAAAACAAAATTAAAAAAAAATTAACAATGACCAATAAACCACAAAACATATTAACAGATGACTTAAAAAGAGAACACATAAGAAAATTAGCAGTCCATTTAAAAAAAATACTATTTCTGCTTATGTAGGTCTTTTAGCATTCTGAAAATGGCTCTGAAAACCACACCACAAATTCTACAGGGATAAAAGTGGAAATGGAATAATTAGGTAGTGGGTAGATGAGAGAGAGAGAGAGAGAGAGAGAGAGAGAGAGAGAGAGAGAATAAAATCATATAACCAACTTCAGGGACTACAAAAGGCTATTGTCTAAAGAAGACTATGACGTTTCCCTAATTACATTAAAATATTTTAGTTTAACAGCAAGTTTCTTTTTCTGTGATTTTAACAGTAGTCTAATTCACCACAAACATGATTTTAGAAGACAAAAAAATTGAGGAGTACAAATGTGATTTCAAAGTCTACAATAATATTTTGACAGGTTAAATATAATTCCCACTGAGATTTGAAAGAAGAGCTCCAAAAGAAATTGTCTGGGTGCAAAGCAACCCCAAACACATTGTGTGAATATATTAGTCAAGCAATATACATGCAAAATGAATTTGACACATTCAATATACACCTCTTCCCCAAGTATATTAGAAAGTAGAATCTATGGGCTTTTAGTGACTTATGTGATAGGGATTTCATATATATATATATATATATATATATATATATATATATATACATACATATATCTCCTATATTTTCCACTTTACAAAATGCTTTTGTAGACTGCAAATATTTACACAGGTATGTATATCAGAGACATGTTATTTTCTATATAATACATGTGATTACCTGTTCTCAAAGTCTGCTTTCAATTTACTGAGTAAATTACCTCTAGCCTGCAACATGCAAATGTACCACACACACACTCATTTGACATATCATGTACTACTTCATAGTTCTCTCTCTATATATATTTTTTTCTCTGTAGTGACTCATTACTCTAAATGATTTTCTCTTGCTATCATAACATGGACAAGATTTAAAGGGTTTAAAATTGCTGTTTTAGATGTTTTAATACTATAGTTAATGTGATAGTATAATTAAATCCTTAGAATATATTTTCAAGCTGACTTCCAGGTAAGCAGGCTGCATTTGAGTCACACCAAACTATTCTAGGTGGGATCTAAGCAAGACCACAGCAAAATACATTATTCTTCCAAAAGTCAATGTGTATAGGTTTTATCAGACATAGTAGAGAGACCATGATCTACCAGAAAAAAGGAAAACAGCCAGAATCCTGCCAAAGGGCAAGGATCTGGACACCCACCTGGCTCGGTGCAAAGCTGCAGGGACAGAGAGCAAACAAGGGGATTTTCAACCTCATCAGCCTCCTTGCTATGTCAAGAAATATGAAAAAGAGAGAGTGGGGATCAGTTAAGAAGCTGCTGACAGGGATACAAGTAGGACCAGCTGAGCAGCTCCAGTACAACACAGACTTCCTGCACTTGCCCATCCCCAACAATGAGAGCCACAAAACTCCAGAGAACTCATTGAGCTCCAAGAGGCAGGATAGCCAGTGCAGCTGATCAGAACACCAGATCCATAGCACAGCAAAGAGGGATCAAGGTGGGCACTCAGTATTGGTGTGATTGGAAGCCACATCAAAAGGTAACTAGGCCAGCTAACAAAAACACAGGTACAAGATACTTAGGCCTGCACTAGAAGTGCAATATCTCTTTTCATGTCAGGGCAGGTTATGGATTACATATTCTTGGTCAGCACACCTTTCAAGAATAACTCAATATCAGTGGCCTCAATCCCCCAAACAAAAGACACAGGCTTGAAGATTGGATTAAAAGGCAGGATCCTGCCATTTATTGCCTCAAGGAAACTCATCTCTCAATAAAAGATAGACACTGTCTTAGGATGGAAAATGGTATTTCAAGCAAATGGGCCTAGGAAACAAGCAGGGGTTGCTATTCTAATACATGACAGGATAAACTTCAAACCAATATTAGTGAGGAGAGACAAAGAATGCCACTTTATACTGATTAAAGGAATACTCCAACAGGAGGATATAACAATCCTAAATGCACATGCACCTAATATGTGGTCTCCCAGTTGCATCAAACACACACTATTAGACTTAAGGTCACACATAACACCAGACACAATTGTAGTAGGTGGCTTCAATACCCCACTCTCATCAATTGATAGGTCATCCTGGCAAAAAATAAACAGAGAGATATCTCGATTAAATTATTTCCACAGTGGCTAGACCAGATTGCATTCCTACCAACAGTTTAGCAGGGTCTTTTTCTGCATCCTCACCATGATTTATGGTCATTTGTTTTCATGATGGTAGCCAATCTGATAGGCATGAGATGGACTCTCAATGTAGTTTTAATCTGTATTTCCCTGAAGACTAGGGATGAAGAAAATTTTTAGATGTTTATAGCTGTATTTCTTATTTTGAGAACTCTGTATTTCCATAGCCCACTTTTAATTGGGTTGCATCATTTCTTATTATTTAAGTTTTTTGAGTTCTTTGTATATCCTAGATATTAACACTTGATCATATGTATAGCTGGCAAAGATTTTCTCCCATTCTGTAGGTTTCTTCTTTTCTCTATTCACAGTTTCTTTACCTTACAAATACTTTGAAATTTCATGAGGTCCCAGCAGTTAATCTGTGGTTTTATTGCCTGAGCAACATGTTAGAGGGTTTCCCCAACTTTTTCCTCTAGCAGTTTCAGAGTTTCAGGTCTGATATTAAGGTCTTTGGTCTATTTGGAGAGAGGTAAGGATACATTTTCATCCTTCTACAGATAGATATCCAGTTTTCCCAGAATCATTTACTTAAGAGGCTGTCTTTTCTCCAGTGAGTATTGTTGACAAATGGTTCTGGAAAAACTGGATTAATATCCAGAATATACGAAGAACTCAAATAACAAAACAATAAGAAATTTAAAAATTTAGTTTAAAAAAATGGGCTATAGAACTAAATAGAGAGTTCTCACCAGTCTTTGCCAAGACCAATATGTTGAAGGGTTTCCCCTACTTTTTCCACCAGGAGAAATGCAGATGGGATATAAACATCTAAAAAAAGTGTTGTACAACCTTAGCAATTGGTGAAATGCAAATTAAAACTACTTTGAGATTCTATGTCACTCTTGTTACAATGGCTATCACCAAGAAAACAAATGACAATAAATGTTGGCGAGGATGTAGAAAAAGGAAAACACTTCTACATTGTTGGTGGGAATGTAGTCTGGTGCAGCCAGAGGAGAGAATGGGTGCACCAGGGCTTCCGGCCACTGCAAATGAACTAGAGATGAATGTGCCCCTTTGTGAATCTGGCTAACATGGGTCCTAGGGAATACAGCCTCGAACCAGTGTTCTCAGGCTTCACAGGCAAGCGCTTAACCACTAAGCCATCTCTCCAGCCCTTGAGAGAGAGAGAGTTTTTTGTAGAGATGGACTGCCATACCCATCCCGGCTGTCCCGGTGGCCATGCCTGTGGTTATTCCCAACCCAACGAGTAAAGGCATCATTTGTACAACTCTCTTATGTCTCCCCAAATATAATCAAAAGAGGGTATAGGGAGGTCTTCACCTTCAGGAATGATATCCACATCTGGGATCAAGGTGGCTGGGGCACAAAGGCCCATCCAATTGGTAGGCAGCAAGTCATAGGCCATCCCGCCCCCCACAAATAAAGACCATCTCAGGAGGTGGGCAACGCTGGGCACTGGACTCAGTTGAATTTGAGTTACAGAAGGAATGGTCAATATGGCCCACATCCACACTGGAATTTTCAGGAGCAGGTGAGGCCCAAATATAAGTTCCAGAAGTAGACATTGGAAGGAGCTGGAGAGGAATAGGGAATGTATTTCAGCACTTTTTTTTAATTTTTATTAACATTTTCCATGATTATAAAATATATCCCATGGTAATTCCCTCCCTCCCCACCCCCACACTTTCCCATTTGAAATTTCATTCTCCATCATATTACCTCCCCATTACATTCATTGTAATTACATATGTACAATATCAACCTATTAAGTATCCTCCTCCCTTCCTTTCTCTACCCTTTATGTCTCCTTTTTAACTTACTGGCCTCTGCTACTAAGTATTTTCATTCTCACGCAGAAGCCCAATCATCTGTAGCTAGGATCCACATATGAGAGAGAACATGTGGCGCTTGGCTTTCTGGGCCTGGGTTACGTGAGCACTTTTTTTGAGTAGTACAGTTATAATTAGTGACCACGGCTAGTGGCCAGGGTGGTCCCACTCAGAGACAGAGCCAGAAGTCTTTTGCTAGAGAAGGGTTTGTTTGATTAAGTAAGGCAAAATCTGATTGTAAAAGAGTCTCCATAAGGGGTTCGAGTTTTAGGTCTCTTCAGTCCTCAGGGAGGGCTATAGGGTGAAAGTTAAGCTCTGGGTACTGGGTCAAAATGATTTGTTCAATCTGTTTATTGACCTGTTGTTCTCTAAATTTATCTTGAACTCCCTTGCCATCCAAATAGCCAATGGGGGGTTGAAAGTTCCAGCACATTGTCTGGCTTGTCTCACCTAAATGGTGCAGGGGCATATCCCATGTCACTCTTCTCCCACCCACTAGTACCTCCAGAGGTCACTCTGGTCCTAACACCAGTCCAATAAGCCAATAAGGTTTTCCACTGTTGGTGCATTGTTGTGCAGCAGTATAGCAAGCAGAATGCATTTTCTCATAAAAGGTAGTGCAAGGGCAGGTCCCTGGCTTGCCACCCACTTGAGGTATAATTTTGGGTTTTCCTATGCACACCCACATATTAGTATGGGAGTATAGGGGAGATGTTGGTTCCCAGAGAAATCAAAAAAGTTTTATGCTATTTCGTTACCAAAGTTTACCCTTTGGATTTGTTTTCCATTGAAGGGAAGTGTTTTATGTGTTCCTCCCCAACATTCACAAGGTTTTCCCATCTGTTTGCCAAAATAGCTCTGGCGTCATGTGGGTTTCCAAACAAGTGAGCATCGCCAGCATCAGCAAGAGCAGTAGCATCCACATCTCTGGGAAAGAAAACAGAGGAACAATCCTCAGGGGTGGAACACTCCCTGAAGGGGTTATTGTCAGTGTCCCCTTGTTGGGGTAAATATTTTAGTTCTCTTGGTGGTATCCAAATGAGTCTTTTTTCATCTTGAGGGAAGACACATCCAAACCCTCTCCCTGCTGTGAGGAGTGGGTCTTGTCCTCTTCAGGACCCAGTCAATGGGTCTCTCCATTTGACTTTAATAAAGCTGTATGTGACAAAGGATGACCAATGTTTTTGAAATGGAGACTTTTTTTTCATTTCTAGAAAAATTTAAAATATTTAAGGTGAATAATGCTTTCTTTAGCTGATCATGGGGGGGTATTGATTCCCCCTTTTGTTTTTGTAATTGTGATTTAAGTGTCTGGTTATATCTTTTAACAATAGCTTGGCCTCGAGGGTTATATTTAATGCCTGTGGCATGTGTAATTTGCCACATCTGGAGGAAACTTTAAAGTTTTGACTTATAAAGCAGGGGCCATTATCTGTTTTTACTTGGTCAGGCAGTCTGAGATTGGCAAAACATTGAAGCGTATGACTGATGGAATGTTTAGATTTCTCCCTGGCATGTGCAGATGCCCAACAGGCATGGGAGAATATATCAACTGATAAGAAGATATATTTAAGTTTCCCAAAGGGGGAATAATGAGTAACACCTATTTGCGAAAGATGATTGGGGTGGGGGCCCCAAAGGTTACTCCCAGAAGTTTGGAGGGGGGAACCTGGAGGAAGTGTTGGCAAGATTGCATGTCCTAATAATTTCTTTTAGATCTTTATTTGGTATTTGGGGGAATTTTTGTTTGAGGCCTCTCTAGTTTGTGTGGGTTAGTGAATGAAATTGGGTAGCCTCTGAGACGGTGTGACAGTGAGCTGCAGAGGCCAATCAATCAGCCAAGCTGTTTCCTTCAGACAGGAAACCTGGTAAATTTGGATGGTCTCGAAGTTGTTGTATAAAGATAGGGTGGACTCTCTGAGTAGGGTGAGAGTCTGGATCATTAAGGGGGATATAGGGTTGGAATCAAGTCTAATGTGAGCTTCAATAAGATTGGGCAATAGATTTACCACATAGAGGCTGTCAGAAAATAAGTTGAATGACTCTTGAATGGTATATAGGGCCAGAATAACTGCAAAAAGCTCTTTGTACTGTGCTGATCCCTCTATTTCCTGAGAGATAGACTTGGTGGACTCAGGTTTGACCCCCAATTTGAAGGAGGGGATACACAACCAGGGTAGTCCCCAAGCATCCCCCATCTGTAAAGGCAATGAGGAAGTCAGGGTTGGGTTGAGGTAGGAAAAGCCTGGAGGGCCTCCATGTCAACCTAGAGAAGGAGCTCATCCACTTATGAGGGCCATAATGGCAGTCTACGGTGCCCAGGAACCCCTCAAGTGCCATAGTGCCTCTTATATTATTCCTTTGGAGCAAAATAAAATCTATTGTCTTATAAGGAGTAATGATGGATTGGAATTCAATACCAAAGAGTCTAATAGAGGTTTCTCTGCCTTTTGTGAAACAATCCGCTACCTGGTTGTTTAAAGAATAGACCCTAGGGGCTCCACCAATTGAAAGATGAATCCATTCAACAGGTTCGTCCTTTTGAGCCAGCAGGGTGGTTGAAAGGGTCTCCCCAGGGAAAAGGTAGAGAGAGAGAGAAATCAGGATAGCATCGCTTAATACAGGAGCTATCAATGGCTCTCTGGACCTTAAGGAGGATCTAGCACTGCTAAGGCATTAGGACCACTTGAGCGGAGAGATAAAGAACCCTCAGGAGGTCAAACAAGGGGATAACTCCTCAGTGGTTATGGGTAACCAGGGTCTCATCCAGTTAATTTCACCCAGAAGTCTCTGGAGCTGGGGCAAAGTGTAAGAATCTTGAATGTAGGACTGTGGCTTAAGAGGTGAAACTATCTAGGGTAAGGATAGAGCCCAAGATCTTAAAGGGAGGCACAGTTTGAAATATTTTCAGGAGATACTTTAAAGCTGTGAGTATGAAGGATAGTTAGACATTGGTGGGTAAGGTCCTGGAGTGTGGAGGAATCTAGGCACCCACAAATAATATCATCCATGTAAATATAACACAGAGTATTGGGGAGATTGATAAGAGAAAATGGATGACAGGTAATATTGACAAATGGGTGGGCTATTAGCCATGACCTGAGGTAAGACGGTCCACTCAAATCTCCTATCTCGCCACAGAAATTAATAGCAGGTACAGAGAATGCAAATTTCTCCATGTCCTCTGGATGGAGGGGGATAGAGAAGAAGCAATGTTTAATGTCAATGATAGTAAGGTGGTATATATTGGGAACAGCTGGGATCCATGGGAGTCTCCTCTGGGGTGTTCTGAAGGGGTTATGCATTCATTTGTCCTCCTTAAGTCATATAAAAATCTCCAGGACCCATTAGACATTTATATGACAAAGACAGGAGTGTTGCAGGGACTAGTGGAGGGACGGATATGTCCAGCCTACAACTGTTGATCAATAAGTATGTGGAGTTGGTGTAATTTAGAAGAAGGGAGAGGCTAGTGCTCAATCCATATAGGATCCCCTGATCTCCACTGAGTTTTAAATGAGGGGGGTGGGCTGAGCAGTGGCCCTTAGTATTGGGGGTGTTCATCGGAGTACTTTTGTCTGAGTTGCTCAAAGTAAGGGTCATCCCTATAATTGGGATGACATTCTCTCCCTTCCTCAAACTTTTGTTGATACTCATCTTCATCTAACAAATCATTATAAAAGGAGTTATGGACAGTAGTGATGAATACCTCAGCATCTCCAAGGATGTCTTGCCTGAGTAAGTTAGCAGTGAGCCCGGTCACGACAAGAAGGCAGACTTCTCTCCTGACCCCATCTGGGTCAGTCCAAGGGAGCCACATGGCAGTCTCCCATGAGGTAGACTGCCTGCCAACTCCCAGTAGGGGAGGGCCAGACACAAGCTGCCATGAGGGGGGCACTTCCTCATTTCTCAGAACCATGCGGTCCACTCCAGTATCAATGAGAAACTTTAATCTTTTGTTACCAATATTTAGGATGATCTTGGGCCTGAGGCCAGGGACCAAGGGAATGGTCCAGTGAGATTTGATGACCTATTTCCCCTTATTTAATGGGGCTGTGGTAAGCCCCAGGAGGAGTTTAAAGGTTTTTCCCTATATATAAACTTTGACTGACACTCCTTGGCCCAATGAAACTCCTTTTTGCATTTGGGGCAGCAGGTGTGAGGGGTGTTGGTTGTTCCCCCAGAAGGCGGAAGAGGCTTGGTCTTATTAGGGCATTCATTCTTGAAATGACCTTCACCCCCACATCTGAAATGGGTTAGCTTCTTAGGGTTTATGTGCAGATCATGGTGGCCAAATCCCTTTGTCTATTTTCCTGAAGGGCGGCAGCCATGGCTCTAGCCTGATGGGAGATAGTTCCAATGTCCTTGGTGGCTACAATCCATTTACTCATGGAGTTGTCCTTCAGACCTGCACAGGCGTGGCAATGATGGCCATCATCCCTTCTTCCCAAAGTAACCAAAGTAACATTCCAGTAAACTGATGCCCCTGGGGGAAATTTTCTTTAAAGACATTTTCCCACCCTATCTATAAATGTAGCCAAGTCCATAGATGGTTTCTGAGTAATACCCATAAAGGGGGGTTCAGAGGGTCCCTCACCAAGCTTTTGCCATGCTGCCAAGCCCAGTGCCCTGACCTGGACCCTATATGGATCAGGTATAGCTGCCTGCTGAGCACCTGTAGCATATTGATCAGAGGAACCAGAAAGCATTCCAAAAGTTATGGGAACAGGAGTTTGCTGACTGTGGTTTTGTTCTGCTTGGGTGCAGCACTTATCATGGAAAAAGTCTCACCACTTAATGTATAGGGGACCTGACAAGACAGCCTTAACTAAATTTTTCCAATTTTAGTAGTGTTGGCTTAATGGGCAAGTCCCTGCAACAGGGTCTTAGCTCAAGGAGAATTGGGTACATCCTCTGAGACTGCCTTTTTAAGTTCCTTAAGGTCCTGAGCTTCCCATGGTACCAAACAGTGGGGTGATTACTCCCAGGATTTAGATTGACAGGAAATAGAAAAGTAGTTTCATTTTCTGGTGGCTTGTCAGCTGAATATGAAGGGGGAGGGGTGAAGGGTATATGGAAAGGATTACTTGATGGAGGATGCAGGGGAGGTCCCCCAGAAGGCCAAGGATCACTCCCAAAGGGATTGAGAAAGGGGTATAAGGATCCACCCTTTTCTGGGGTTTTTAAAGTTGCATCTCCAGGAGGAGCAGTCAGATCAGGCTGTGTATTATCTTTTTCCTATGCCTTCTGTTTTTGTTTGGTTGGTCATGGAGGGAAACAGCCCTTGAGGGCCAAGATCATAGGGAGGACCCTTAAGGGGGTATCTGACCCTTCTCCACAAGTGCCTGATGAACAAGGGCCTCTACCCTATCCCAAGTGTCCCAATCAAAGAGATTTCCTTCCAGCAGCCATGGACCCAACTTAATAAGGCAATCCCAGGTCTGTGAGCTTGATTATCAGTCAAACCAAGACCTCTACTCTTCAGGACTGTCCTGAAAGATTCTAAGGCAAGATTGGATTTACAGGCAGACTGCCCCATATTATAAAGTCAGGAGAGGAGTGTCCATAAAATTAGGGCAACAGCAACACACATACACACAAGTACAACACAAACACAAAGGACCCAAAAGATAGCTAAATGTGCTGCTGAATTAACTTCAGATTTAGATCTGTGATGGCTAGATCAGTCTGAGTCCTTAGGGGACAGCTCAATGATACCAAACACGGTACAGATGGGGTCAGGTCTCCCTAGTAGGCTTGCTCTGTCTTCCAGGATGGAGCCCCTACTCAAATGAGGGGGCAATACTCCTCGAGTCTCCTCTGGGTCTGTCCACATGGTGTGTTGACCAGGAATGTATGACCTGTCCAGAAATACAGATGCTGCCGATACAACTTGCCGACAAACTGGAAGTGAAAGGAAAGAGAATGGAAACAAAAAGATGTTGACAAGCAAGCACAGGTTAGAGAAGCAAAAGTCAGCACATTAGATATGAGGACTGACTCATAATAATGAGGGTACACTCACCCGCATTTCAATTGACCTCCTCAATGGGAATTCCTCACACCAGGCATCAATTTGTTGGGTTTTTACAACAGTTAGAGCTGCAGGAGGACCAGGCCTGCTGGTTCCTCCCAAGAGTTTAAGGAGGAGGGTGAGTGTCCACAGCCAGAACACAGAGACGGGAGTCTTGTCAGCACAGGATCTCACTTTATTGTAACAGGCAGGTGTTTATATAGTGTTGAGAACAAAGGCAAGGATCTCAGGAAAGGATGAGGTATAAGGGCCAATAGCATATCATGACTTTTGAAATGATTGGTTCTAAGCATACATGGGAACTCTAACCTTTTTGCAGAAGTAGCAGGCCAGAGGCAACTTGGTGCACTGCTGAGTCATAGCTGGCCAGAGACAGGTTGCCAAACTTTAGCTCAGGAAAGCTCAGGCTCAGGAAGTTCCACTAGGCCTTGTGTCAGGGCCTCTCAAGGCCCCACATCTATCACACACTCCAAGGCTCGGGGTCTATTGTGGAAGAGGTGGCAGAAACAAAGTAAGAGCCCAAAGGAAGGTAACACTCCTTAAAATGCGACTGTCCAGACAGAAATTGGCCTTGATACCCACAACCTTGTAGTAACTAGCAATATCTTCACAAGACCCACATAATAGAAGAAAAAGATGATGGCATCAAAATAAAAGAGAGACTAAGGGAGAGAGGGAGGGGATATGATAGAGAGTGGAATTGTGAAGAGGAAAGTAGGGAAGGGGAGAGATTTATCATGGTTTGTTGTCTGTAAGTATAGAAGTTGTCAATAATAAAATTACACAGTAAAAATAAGAAAAAGAGTCGGGTATGGTGGCACATGCCTTTAATCCTAGCACTCAGGAGGAAGAGGTAGGAGGACTGCTATGATTTTGAGGCCACCCTGAGACTCTATAGTGAATTCCAGGTCAGCCTGGGCTAGAGTAAGACCCTACCTCAAAAAATAGAAAAAAAGAGATAAAGATGGCACAGATAAAGATGGAACAGGATAAAATAGTTTTACTTACATCTGGGTCAGTAACATTCCAACTCTCCCCATTCACAATGTTTCAATCAAGTCAATTAGCCTTGTAGAATCTCTTACATAGGTGCAGCTTTTATTTATTTCCTTTTTTGTTCTGTAAACTTCAGTTCACCCTGGCATTGAACTATCAGAATAATACTCTACACTTCCAAATTTTTCTGTATTCATGTCCATTTTACTTATTCATAAAGTTCCTAATTTAACTGATGGACCTTTTGAAAATGGGCTACAAGCCTTCTAAAATTTCACCCCATTAGGTATTTTCTTAAGCTGGCTTCAATTAACTTGTTAGGGTTTCCAGATGGGGCTATAACTTAAAACATGGATAAACACAGATAATAGAATTTACAACTTTTGAAAGTGTTCTCAGATATATAAAAGTCCAAAATGTTCTCTTTGTGTAAGTATATAGTAGTAAATATTACCTCCATGTTTGTGAATGTGTACACCCTAGAATATTATACATGGAAGAAATTTTGCGTAACATGGGTGGAGTGCACTTATATATAAGACTAAATTTAAAATAAATTAGAAATGAATGTCATGTACAATGTCAAAAAGAATATGTTCTCAAATTCATTCTTATAGAACTCATTCATTTTTAGAGTACTTTGCTTCTGGACTACTTTGTAACAAACTTATTAAGATCCGCCAATCAAAAAAAAAAATTAAGAATATAGCTTTTAAGAATCTGTTACCTACTTATGGCAGTCCATACTTTTAACTCTAACATTCAGTTAACTGAGGCAGTACATATACATATACATATTCATATTCATATTCCTCTAGTCCCCACATAAAGCCTGATGCATGAGGTGGTTCTTGATCCAGAGTTTGTTTGCAGCGGCTAAAGGCCCTGGCACACCCATACTCTCTATTTCTCTCTCTCTTTCTCTCAGTCTTTCTCTCTCTCTCTTTCTGTGATAGTTTAAATAGATGCCCCCAGTAGATGCAGGAGTTTATTAAAGTTTGTACTTTAGATATGCAGCTGCCTAGCTGGAGGAGGTATCACTGTGGGTGGGTCCTAGGTTCCAATCCTAAGGCGTGGGGTGGATTTGTAATTCCAGTCTAAAGATATCCAAAGTGCTTGAGTTTTCCTGGGGTTCCTGAAGAGTGCTTGCTTGCTTTTTGGTGAGCTTTTTCTCTGTGTTTGGAACTGTGAAAGAAGGTCAGCTTCTTCTGCCATTATGGAACTTCCCCTGAGTCTGTAATCTTCAAATAAACTCCATTCCAACCAGAAACTGTGCCTGGTTAGCAGGTTCATGCCAGTGACCTGAGGCTGTCTGCTACAATCTCTACCTCCTCTTTCTCTTATTGTCTCTCTCAAATAAATAAGTAAAATAATCTTTTCTCATAGACATTAACATCAGTCTAGCAGTTGCAATTAAAGTAACATTGGGCTTCATTTTCAGAAGTCCACTGTCAGACACTATGAGGCATCTGTTTTTACATATACAAGTAAGTAGAAGAGGGAATAACCATGACTACAATGTTTCAATGTTTGACTTAGAGTTCATCGCTGTAATGTAACCTACAATGTGGCATCATGTGCACTATATGATCTGGAATTGGGTGTGTGATGGTTTGATTCAGGTGTCCCCCCATAAACTTAAATATTCTGTATGCTAGTCTCCCCAGCTGATGATAGCAATTGGAAATTAAAGCCTCCTGAAGGCAGTGTATTGTTGGGGGAAGGCTTATAGGTGTTATAGCCAGTTTTCCCATGCCAGTGTTTGGCAAACCCTTCTGTTGCTATTGTCCACCTTATGTTGGCCCAGGGGTGATGTCCACCCTCTGCTCGTACCATTGTTTTCCCTGCCATCATGGACCTTCCCCCAAGAGCCTGTAAGCCAACATAAACTTTTTTTTTTCTTTTTTTTTTTTTTTTTTAACACAATGTGCTCTTGGTCAAGTGATTTCTACCAACAATGCACACCTGATTGCAACAGGGTGAATTGTAACTTTTGGTCTTTCTCTCCATATTTCTTATAAAGTTGGACCCTAAATGGACTAAAACTACTAAGCTCAACAAGGATCATCAGTTTTCCTCAAAGTACAGTATTACCGGGAAGTACGTGGAATAGGAATCCCCTGATGTTAGAGCAGTCAAGGAATCTTTCTCCAAAAGATTTATAAAACCATAGACATGCTAATAGTGTGTGAAAGGAGTAAAATTAGCCTTTGCTACACTGATCTTCAAAGGCTCATTTTCATATATGCAGTAAACTTCATGAAAATATTGAATTGATATTTATATTCCTTTCTTTATAAAACATGAGATCATTATTTCATTTTATACACATGAGTTTTATATAAATGTTACCATCAGCTATGCCTTCAGAATCCTGCTCCAGTACAGAATGCAATGAATAATACCTTTCATTTCCATACCTTATTTTTTCTCCCCAAATTAATTTCAAAATAGATGTTCTTAAAACTCTGTCAACATGGGACTAGAGAGATTTCTTAGTGGTTAAGGTGCATGGCTGCAAAGCCAGAAGCCCAAGTTTGATTTCCTAGGACCCATTTAATCCAAATGCACAAAGTGGCACTTGCATCTGGAATTCATTTGCAGAGGCTGAAAGCCCTGGCATACTCATTTTCTATCTTCTTCTCTCTCTCTCTCTCAAATAAATAAATAAACGTAACAAGACTATATTAAAAATTTTTGTCAATATCCTGGAAGCTAGTCTAACTTCTTTATTTTTATGGTTTTTAGGTGTTTATTTACTGTTCTTGATGAATTAATATAGAAAGTCATATGTCTCTCCAATAAAATATAGATTTAAGCTTTCCCCAGTCCTTAATGAGATAACAAATCATACCCTTCCAGAAAACGTCTGTGAAGTAATATGTTATACATAATGAACTTTGTTTCATATACTTTTCTTGTGATCATTGTTATTAAAGAAGTTCAAGTTCTCATTGTATACATGAATAATGAATGAATGAATGAATGAATGAATGAATGAATGAATGCAAGATAGTCAACATTGCTTACATCTTTTTCAGTTATCTATTCACCTATACACTCAGCTTTATGATCTCAAGTGTTACAATTTTATTCTTTAGTGACCATTATTCTTTACTATAGTCAGTCAATTGTTGAAAACTTACTCATTTTTTTCTGTTTTCAAATGACTATATATTTGAGAGACACAGACAGAGAGAAAAATACAGAAATAGAGAAGGACAGTGAGTAGGGGTGCACCAGGGCCTCCTTCCACTGCAAATAAACTCCAGACTTATGTGCTGCATTGTGAATGTGGGTCCACCCGCGTGCTGGGCTGTCAGGGTTGCAAGCAACTGTGTTTAACCTCTTTTATTTTCCGCCAGAAAATTTCCTCATTTTTGAAAGTCTAATTCCCTTTGCTGGTTTGATTAAGGTATTCTCCCCTAAACATATGTGTTCTGAATACTATGTCCCCAGCATGTGGCAATTTGGGAAATGGGTTCTTCTAAAGGCAGTGTACTGTTGGAGGCGGGCTTATACGTGTTATAGCCAGTTTCCCCTTGCCTGTGTTTGGCACACTCTTATGCTGCTATTGTCCACAGTACTTTGGCAAAGAGATGATGTCCACCATCTGTTTATGCCATAGTTTCTACCTGCCATGATGGAGCTTTCCATTGAGTTTGTAAGCCAAAACAAACCATTTCTTTCCAGAAGCTGATCTTGGTTGGGTGTTTTCTGACAGCAATATAAAGATGACTGCAACAGTCCCAATCCAATCACAAACTGTACTATGTATAATAAATTTATATGCAACCTATGAAAATTCTATATTAATTATAGCTACTGTCTCATGTTACCAGACTTTTTTTTTTGTGTGTGTGTGTGTATGGTGTATGTACAAAAGGAATCATATAGCCCAATAACCACTGCATTATTTAATTCTCTGAATGATTTTATTCAGTAAGCAGTTTGTAGTTTGCAAGGTTAGTTATACACATAATGCATTATTTTAAAAGAACATATTTTATATTTTATTCATATTTTACATGAATATTTTGAAATATGGCCTTCATGATATTCCATAGTTTACATAGAAATCATGACAATGATGTACATCCTGGTTCATAAGAATAGTTCAGTTCACTAGTATACATAATTAGTGCAATTTCATAAAAATGTATATGTACATAAATTAGTTTGAAGAGGGCACTGAAAAGATGATATTGAAGTTTGACTAAATCAGATTCTATAGACATAAAAAAACTTAAAATGGGCTGGAGAGAGTGCTTAGTGATTAAGTGCTTGCCTGCCAAACCTAAAGTCCCATGTTGGACTCCCCAGATCCCACATAAGCCATATACACAATGTCACACATGTGCAAGGTTGCACATTTGCACAAGGTGACACACATGTCTGGAGTTTGATTATAGTGGTTGGAGATCCTGGCATATCAATTTTCTCTATCCTCTCTCTCCCTCATGAAAAAGGCCAGTCTGTTGGGTTTGCCTTGCAAAATAAAGATTCTTAAAGTAGTAAAACATCTCTGACTAGATTAATGATCCTTATATTTTATATGAGGAAATGTTAGAGTGATTACATGGTTTGTGAAAGTCGTTGTGGGAATGAGGACAAACCCACATCAGAAACACTCTTTGTTTATTTAAACATTCTCCCTTATCTAGCTTTTGTTTGGAAATGAGATTCAGCTTCCTTGTGTAGAATTGTCTCCTGCTAATAGTATTCATTCTGCTTCAGGTTATGATTTGGCTAGAAGTATCAGTACTTCTTGTTTTCTTCTATGTGCTTTGTTTACTATGCTATAATTTTACTGATAAAATTTCTACAGAATTACCTATAAAAGGATATGTTCCTGGCCTCAGCATGAAACTACATACAGAAAACCTGTTTTGTTCATAGTGAATTATTGTGCAGCAGAAGAAGCCATCCTTTTCACTATCTTCTTTACAGATAATGGTTGGGACTGAATCAATCTTGAATCTATATCTATATCTATCATTAAGACATCTTAAAGGTACAGATCTGTCATAATTTTTTGTGCAATCAAACTGTACAAGTAGGCATGTTATTGGACTAAATCTTGCAGCCTTTAAAACACTGTTGCAGTCTGTCTGGTACTAATAATAGAACACCACTAAATACTAACTTTTAAGATTTTTTTATGATGTTTACAATTTTGTTGTACACTTTCATTTATTTATTGTTAAATTTACATTGCAGAAGATAAATAACTGAGGAAACACAGGCAAATACCTGCCTATAGGAACCAGTGAGTCCTCCATAACCTGCCCATCTGGGTTCAGTAGGAAAGCAAAGGTAAGCAAAATAACCCCAGAGCCACAAGCAAGACACAGCTAAGACCAGGTCAAAAGGGATCCTAGACCTCCAATTTTCCCTTTGGTTATAAGTACCAACCAAGAGCAGCTGGTGCAGTTATGCCTTTACAACCTATGCATCCCAAAATACAACACCATCATTAGCCTATTTTATTTAAACATATAATGGGGGGGGAAGAAAAAACAGTAAGTACTGAAGACACTACAAGGGAGACTCTTGCTTTCCGCTTAGTTAAATAAGATTCCCACACTGGTGGGCAGACCATTATGCAAAAGAAACAACATGAAACATCAACTGGAAAGAGTTCCAATGAAAATGGAGTCCCCAGTGAAAACATAGAGGAGATAACAGGAATAGAACCCCAAATGAAGACACATAATATGTGAATATGACCAACCAAGTGGCAGAAGTAGCAGCAAATCCAAAGAAAAACCAACTATCCCATAAATAAAATCCACAACAGCTATATTCACTCGCCTTGACATATTAGACAAAACCCAAAGAGACATCAAATTAGAGTTAAATGAACTGAAATAAAAATAAAAATGAAAAAATTAGATCTCAATAAACAGCTGGTTAAACTTAATGGACACATAAGTGAATGCAAGAATAAATTCCAAACATTATGAAAATCAAAATATGATCTGAAATATGAACTTGAAAAAGGGGTGGATATTGCACAGACAAAAACAATAGAAAATACAAACCAAATTGAACTAGTGAAAACCTTACCAGAAACCCTCAAGAACAGAGTTCATCAAGTGGAAGACAAACCTCAGAGCTAGAAGAAAAATAAAGAAGAAATTACCAGAGAGTTCACAAACCTTAACAAGTTCAAAAATACTTGTGAACAGAAAATAAGGTAACTATGGGATACCCTGAAACTGCCTAACATTTGAATCATGGATATAACCAGAAGGGAAAGAAATTCTGACCAAAGACATGGAAAACTTATTCAATAAAGTTATCAAAGAAAATGTTCCCACCCACTCAAAAGGCAATCCCATCAAGATACAAGAAGGTAAGAGAACTCCAAACAGACTGGAGCAAAGAAGAAACTCTCCAAGGCATATCATTGTTAAAACACTAAACAATGAAAGCAAAGTGTGTGTGTGTGTGTGTGTGTGTGTGTGTGTGTGTGTGTGTGTTTAAAGCAGCAAGACAGCTTTTTCAGGAGTCTCCATATTGCTTTCCAAAGTGGTTGTACCATCCTGCATTCCCACCAACAGTGAATGAGTGTCCCTCCTTCTCCACATCCTCGCCAGCATTTATTTTCATTTGACGTTTTGATGTTGGCTATCCTTATTGGGGTAAGGTGGAATCTCATAGTTGTTTTAATTTGCATTTCTCTGATGATTAGGGAAGATGTACATTTTCTTAGGTGTGTGTTTGCCATTTGTATCTCTTCCTCTGTGAATTGCCTGTTTAACTCTGTGCCCCATTTTGTGAGTGGGGTATTTGTCTTCTTATTGTTTAGAATTTTGAGTTCTTTGTAAATTCTAGAGATAAGGCCTCTATCAGGTGGATAACCTGCAAATATTTTCTCCCATTCTGTGGGTATTCTATTGGCTTTGCTTATTATATGCTTGTCTGTAAAGAAACTCTTCGGGTTCATGTGTTGCCAATGGTTGAGTGACTGTTTAAGAACTTGAGCCACTGGGGTTTTATTCAGGAAGTCTTTTTCCATTCCTATATCATGGAAAGTACTTCCTAAATTTTCCTCCAGTAGTTTTCGAGTTTCTGGTCTTATGTTGAGGTCTTTGATCCATTTGGATTTGAGTGTTGTGCATGGTGAAATGTGTGGATCAAGTTTTAGTTTCCTGCATGTGGTTATCCAGTTTGTCCAGCACCATTTGTTGAAGATACTATCTTTTTTCCAGTCTATATTGTTTGGGCCTTTGTCAAATATCAAGTAGCTATAGTTGCTTGGCCCCAAATCCGGTCCTCAAGTCTATTCCATTGGTCTATACTCCTGTTTTTATGCCTGTACCATGCTGTTTTTATTACTATGGCTTTGTAATATAGCTTTATATCAGGTATGGTGAGGCCACCCGAGGTATTTCTTTTGCTGAGGATATGTTTGGATATGCGAGGCCTTCTGCCTTTCCATATGAAATTTGAGATCAGTTTTTCTATCTCTGTGAAGAACACTGTAGGGATTTTAATTGAAATTATGTTAAATCTATATATTGCCTTTGGTAGGATTGTCATCTTCACAATGTTAATTTTGCCAATCCAGGACATGGGAGGACTTTCCATCTTCTGAAGTCCTCCTCAATTTCTTTTTTGAGAGTTTTTATATTTTCGTTGTATAGATCTTTTACTTCCTTGGTTAACGTTATTCCAAGGTATTTTATTTTTTGTTGTTGTTGCTATTGAAAATGGGACTATGTCCTTTATTTCTTTTTCTGTGTCTTTGTCATTTGCATACAGAAATGCTACCAATTTTTGTGCATAGATTTTGTATCCTGCTACTTTGCTATAGGAGTTAATCACCTTCAGGAGTTTTGGGATGGAGTCTCTCGGGTCTCTTCCATATACAATCATGTCATCAGCGAATAGAGCTAACTTAACTTCTTCCTCTCCAAATTGTATCCCTTTTATTTCCTTATCCTGCCTTATTGCTTGGGCTAGGACTTCCAGAACTATATTGAAAAGCAGTGAGAGAGGACATCCCTGTCTTGTTCCTGATCTCAATGGGAATTCCTCCAGTCTCTCTCCATTAAGTATTATTTGGGCCTTTGGAGCTTTGTATATTGCCTTTATTATGGTAAGATGTGAACCGGCCATGCCGATTCTTTCCAATGTTTTGATCATGAAGTGATGTTGTATCTTGTCGAAGGCCTTTTCTGCATCTATTGAAATGATCATGTGGTTTTTATGTTTAAGCTTGTTTATGTGGTGTATTACATTGACAGATTTTCATATGTTTAACCACCCTTGTGTTCCTGGGATAAATCCCACTTGGTCAAGATGGATAATGCTTTTGTTGTGTTGTTGGATTCGGTTTGTGAGTATTTTGTTGAGGATCTTTGCGTCTATGTTCATTAGGGAAATAGGCCAATAGTTTTCTTTTCTTGTGGCATCTCTGCCTGGTTTTGGGATTAGGGTTATACTAGCTTCATACAAGGAGTTGGGTAGCTTTCCCTGTTCTTCAATTGTGTGGCCCAGTTTTAGGATGATTGGTTTGAGTTCTTCCATGAAGGTTTGATAAAATTCGGCTGGGAATCCATCTGGTCCTGGACTCTTCTTATTTTGGAGGTTTTTTTTATTACTTTTTCAATCTCCATGAGTGTGATGGGTTCATTGAGGTGGTTGATCTGCTCTGAGTTTAGCTTTGGTAGATGATATGCATCCAGGAATTTATCCATCTCCTCCACATTTTCCAGTTTTGTGGAGTAGAGGTTTTTGAAATAAGTCCTGATGATTCTGCCAATTTTGCTGATGTCTGTTGTGATCTCTCCTTTTTCATTGTGAATTTTGTTAATTTGGAGTCTCTCCTTTTTTTGCTTGATCAACTTGGCCAGAGGTTGGTCAATCTTGTTTATTTTTTCAAAGAACCAGCTCTTTGTTTTGTCAATTGCCTTAATTGTTTCCTTGGTTTCCAATTCATTAATTTCTGCTCTGATTTTAATTATTTCTTTCCTACTGGAGCTCTTTGGGTTGGATTTTTCTTGTTTATCCAATGCCTTTAGGTGGATGGTTAGGCTATTGATTTGGGATCTTTCTGTCTTTTTTATGAAGGCATTGAGTGCTGACTATAGAAATACCAACAGACCCAGTTATACCATTACTGGGCATCTACCCTAAAACCTTCAAACCAAAAGCCAGAGAGATTTGCTCAACCATGTTTGTAGCAGCTCAATTCATAATAGCTAAAAGCTGGAATCAACCCAGATGTCCATCATTAGAATAATGGATAACAAAGATGTGGGAAATCTACACAATGCAATTCTATACAGCAGTAAGAAAAAACAACATAAAGAAATTTGAGGAAAAATGGTTGAACCTGGAACAGATCATTCTCAGCAAACTTACCCAATCACAGAAAAAAAATTGACACATAGTCTCACTCATCTGCAACACCTAACCTGAATCTGCCCAAGATGCCTTACATTCCCAGCAAGCACCTCATTTGCTAGACAGTAAGATGGATGGAGGGTGGGGAGGGAATCAAAGGGTGGAAAACAGTAATCCGGAACCAAACGGCAATGGTACCATAAAATTCTACTTCCTAAAAGACAGACCAAATGGCTGAACCTTCACTAAACCCTTACAGGAAACACCTGAACCACAAGATACTGGAGAGGGTAGGATCAAGGCTGACCTAAATCTCCTACATCTTCCCTCCCTCCCTCTCCCCCTCTCCCCTCTATCTCTCTCCTCTCTAACTCTTGTATATTAGTTATGTTTTTCCTCAATTTCTTAGTGGACACTGACCTGTAACCCCCACTTCCAGCTTGGGCCTACCATCCACAATGAGCTTTTGATCAGAGAAACCTACAAGGTTTCCCAAAACAATGACACACTTCTGTCAGAGTACTTGATGACCCACCAAAGGCCAGTGGTAAGACTCTATTGCTGAAGACTCCACACGCAGCTGATGCATAAAATGGAATGACATTGCTGGAAGCCAGGAGAGAGTCAGTCCCCAGACAGTCAGCATGTCTAGGACCAGAAGGCGCTACATAGGCAACTGGGGGAAATGACCAAGGTCTGTCCAACCAACACATTGTTTAACCTAATTAGCAACAAATAACCGGATGTGATGCCCACACAAGTGCAGTAGTGGTACACAGCCATGGTGAGGAATCAATTGCTCTTATTTTGGCTAACTGATCCACTCAGTGGTACT
Organism: Jaculus jaculus; assembly: GCF_020740685.1. NCBI lineage: Eukaryota > Metazoa > Chordata > Mammalia > Rodentia > Dipodidae > Jaculus > Jaculus jaculus. The sequence continues at coordinate 48,733,569 of NC_059104.1, forward strand.
AGACCCATAGCTGGAGCTGGGAAACAAGGCAGAACCATACCCAAACACAAGCCCACTCTACAATATCAAGCTACCATCAATCATGGGGTATAAGAGGACCTAAACCTATCATACTGTCTATCAAAAAAGTAAGTGTTGGGCTGGAGAGATGGCTTTGCATTTAAGCGCTTGCCTGTGAAGCCTAAGGACCCCGGTTCAAGGCTCGGTTCCCCAGGTCCCACGTTAGCCAGATGCACAAGGAGGCACATGCATCTGGAGTTCGTTTCCAGAGGCTTGAAGCCCTGGTGCACCCCTTGTCTCTCTCTCCCTCTATCTATCTTTCTCTCTGTGTCTGTTGCTCTCAAAGAAATAAAAATTAAAAAAAAAAAAGTAAGTGTTATCTCAATTTTCTGGGTGCTAACTTACTCTCCGTTGGAGAATCTGCTTCTCTTTTCCAGATACATGCAGATCCTAAGAAGAGAGCTGCCCCAAAACACCTCAAAAGGGGCCCAACTGAAACTAAGGACAACTGGTGAAACAAGCAAGAGTGATGTTTTCCTGTGAACTGGATACCAGCACAAAGGGGAAGGAGACCAACGCAGAGAAAAATCAACTCCTATAAAATCAGAGAGTCAGAGCCTCAGAGGTCCCCAACACCTCAGCACTGAAGCAGACCAAAAATGAACCCAACATGGCTCAGGGAAATTTTGCGGAAGAGGGGACAGAAAGAATGTCAGAGTCACATGTTGGGACATGATTTGCAGAGACATTTACCATACCAAAAACTGGGGGCTAACCCCACAATGCACGACCCATTTTCATTAACAAGGAGGGTCTAATGGGAGGGGGTAGATCACAGATGAGCCTAAATAATGGTACCAAACTGCCTGTATTTACTGAAAAGAAAACTAATATATTAAATTTAAAAAAAAAAAATAAAGCAGCAAGACAGAAATAACACATTTAATACAAAGGCAGCTCTATCAGAATTAACTCATATTTCTCAGTGGAAACCCTGAAACCCAGAAGAGCTTGGAATAAAACATTTCAAAGCCTAAAAGCTATAGACTGCTACCCAAACTATTCTCCACAGTAATAGTATCCCTCGTAATTAATGGTGAAAGAAAAACTTTCCATGATAAAAGCCAGGTCCATGGTTATATAAACACAAAGCTAAACCTACAGAGAATACTTTAGGGGTTACTCCAAACAGAAGAGTCAAACAACCAATCTTAAGAGCCTACAAAAAGAAGGTCACAATGACCAAAACTAAAGCAGGCTCAGAAATGTTAAAGTCCAAGTAAACCCCAACCACATAATTTATACCTACATGGCAGGGATTACATCAAACCTCAGTTATAACATGAAACATTAATGGTCTTAATATACCCTTCAAAAGATACAAGTTAATAGGGTGGATCACAAAAATGGGATCTTAATTTTTCTGTCTTCAACAAACCCACTTCACTACTAAAAACAGACACTTCCTCAGGGTGAAAGAATGGATAATGATATTCCAAGCAAATGGAAATATATATATAACCATATTTTAAATCAATAGGTTGAAGCCATTGAATTACAAGCCAGAAGGCAATGTCAACATAAAAAATGCACAATAAAGAGGAGGGTCAAAGGGGGAGTTAAAAAAATTATCTAGAGTATATGAAGTCTTTTTTATTTTATTTATTTTATTTTTTAATAATTAGTTTTGTATTCAGCAAATACAGTCAGTTTGGTACTATTAGGCTCATCCGTGACCTACCCCCTCCCCTTGGCACCTCCTTGTTGAAGTATATGGGTCATGCATTGTGGACTTAGCCCACAATTATGGGTAGGATAAATGTCTCTGCATATCATGACCCAACATGTGGCTCTGACATTCTTTTTAGCCCCTCTTCTGCAAAATTTCCCTGAGCCATGTTAGGTTCATTTTTGGTCTGCTTCAGGGATGAGGTGTTGTGGCCTCTGGGTTTCTGGCTCTCTGATCTTGCAGGAGTTGATTTTTCTCTGTGTTGGTCTCTTTCACCCTTGTACTGGTACCTGGTTCCCCAGGAAAGCAGCTCCCTTTCTTCTTTCGCATATTGTTCTTATTTCAGCTGGGACCCTTTGGAGGTATGATGGGGTGGCTATCTCCTTAGGATCTACAGCTATCTGAAAAAGAGAAGCAGATTCTCCAATGGAGAGTAAGTTAGCACCAAGACAATTGAGATAACCCTTACTTTTTTATAGAGAATTTAGTAGGTGTAGGCCCTCTTGTAGCCCACAATTGCTAGTAGCTCAATAATGGAGGGTAGGCTTATGTTTGGATATGGTTCTGACTTGTTTCCCAGCTCCAGCTATGGGTCTCATACCACTGAGGGGATCAGTTAGCTGAATCAAGAGCAGTTGGTTCCCCACCATGGCTGTGTGCCACTATTGCACTTGTGTGGGCATCACAACAGGTTATTTGCTGCTAAGTAGGTTAGACCATGAGTTGCTTGGACAGACATTGGTCATTTATCCTCAGTCGCCCATGTAGCACCTTTTGTCACTAGACATGCTGAATGGGGACTGACTCTCCTACAGCTTCCAGCCATGCCTCTCCTTGTTACTTGTCAACAGCATATGTTGTCTCCATATCCTCACCAGCATTTATTTTCATCTGATTTTTGATGTTTGCTGTCCTTATTGGGGTAAGGTGAAATATCATAGTTGTTTTAATTTGCATTTCCCTGATAATTAGGGATGATGAACATTTTCTTAAATGTGTGTTTGCCATTTGTATTTCTTCCTCTGTGACCTGACTTTTTTTTTTTTTTGGCCCATTTTTTGAGTGCTGTGTTTGACTTTTTACTCTTTAGATTTTTGAGTTGTTTGTATATTCCAGAATTAGGTCTCTGTCAGTTGGATAACCCACAAATATTTTCTCCCATTCTGTGTAATCTATTGGCTTTGCTTATTGTATGCTTGTCTGTAAAGAAACTCTTCATTCCCTGTGAACCCATTGATTGAGTGACTGTTTAAGATTGTGAACTACTGGGGTTTTGTTCAGGAAGTCTTTTTCCATTGCTATATCATGGAAAGTACTTCCTAAATTTTCTTGCAGTAGTAGTCGAGTTTCTGGTCTTATATTGAGGTCTTTGATCCATTTGGAGATGAGTGTAGTGCATGGTGAAATATGTGGATCAAGTTTCAGTTTCCTGCATATGGTTATCCAGTTTGTCCAGCACAATCTGTTGAAAATGCTGTCTTTTTTCCAGCCTATACTGTTAGGGCCTTTGTTAAATACCAAGTAGCTATATTTGCTTCCCCAAAGTCCAGGTCCTCAAGTCTATTCCATTGGTCTATACTCCTGTTTTTATGCTAGTAACATGCTGTTTTTATTACTATGGCTTTGTCATATAGCTTTAGATCAGGTATGATGATGCCTCCAGAGGTATTTCTTTTGCTGAGGATATGGTTGGATATGCAAGGCCTTCTGCCTTTGTATATGAAACTTGAGATAATTTTTTCTATCTCTGTGAAGAACACTGTAAGGACTTTAAGTGGAATTGTATTAAATCTATATATTGCCTTTGGTAGGATTGTTATCTTCACAATGTTCATTCTGCCTATCCAGGAGCATGAGAGGTCTTTCCATTTCCATTTTCTCAAGTGCTTCTCAATTTCTTTCTTTCTTTTTTTTTTTTTTTGAGTGATTTTATGTTTTGTTGTATAGATCTTTCACTTACTTGCTTAACATTATTCCAAGGTATTTTGTTGTTGTTTTTGTTACTATTGAAAATGGGACTATGTTCCTTATTTCTTTCTCTGCATCTTTGTAATTTGCATATAAAAAGCTACTGATTATTGTGCATTGATTTTGTATCCTGTTACTCCAGGATAGGAGGTAATCACCTTAAGGAGTTTTGGGATGGAGTGTCTCAGGTCTCTTATATATACAATCATGTCATCAGCGAATAGAGCTAAATTAACTTCTTCCTTTCCAAATTGTATCCCTTTTATTTCCTTCTCCTGTCTTATTGCATGAGCTAGGACTTCCAGTACTATATTGAAAAGCAGAGGTGAGAGTGGACAACCCTATCTTGTGCCTTATCTTAACGGGAATCCCTCCAGTCCCTCTCCATTAAGTATTATTTGGGTCTTAGGAGCTGTGTATATTCCCTCTATTATGTTAAGATATGAACCAACTATGCCAATTCTCTCCAGTGTTTTGATCATGAATGATGTTGTATCTTGTCAAAGGCATTTTCTGCATCTATCAAAATGATCATGTTTTTATGTTTATCCTTGTTTATGTGGTGTATTACATTGACAGATTTCTGTATGTTGAACCACCCCTGTATTCCTTGTATGAATCCCACTTGGATATGTGGTTGGATTAGTTTTGTGAGGATTTTATTCAGGATATTTGGATCTAAGTTCATCAGGGAAATAGGTCAGTAGTTTTCTTTCCTTGTGGCATCTCTGCCTGGTTTTGGAAATAGGGTGATACTAGCTTCACAAAAGGAGTTGGGCAGCTTTCCCTGTTTTACAATTGTGTGGCACACTTTACCGAATATTGGTTTGAGTTCTTCCATGAATGTTTGACAGAATTCCGCCTAGAAGCCATCTGGTCCTGGACTCTTCTTTTGGGGGAGGTTTTTTATTATTTTTTCAATCTCAATGAGTGTGATACATTCATTTAGGAGATTAATCTGCTCTGAGTTTAGCTTTGATACATGGTATGTATCCAGGAATTGATCCATCTCCTCCACCTTATCTATATTTGTGGAGTAGAAGTTTTTGAAATAAGTCCTGATGATTCTCCCAATTTCACTTATGTCTGTTGTGATCGCTCTTTTTTCATTTTAAATTTTATTCATTTGAAGCATCTCTTTTTATTTGCTTGATCAAATTGGCTCAGGGTTTGTCAATCTTGTTTATTTTTTCAAAGAACCAGATCTTTGTTTTGTCCATTGCCTTCATTGTTGTCTTAGTTTCCAATTCATTAAGTTGTGCTCTGATTTTAATTATTTCTTGCCTTTTGGAGCTCTTTGGGTTGAATTTTTCTTGCTTTTCCAGTGCCGTTAGGTGGGTGGTTAGGTTATTGATTTAGGATCCCTCTGTCTTTTTTGTGAAGGCATTGAGTGCAATGACTTTTCCCCTGTGGACTGCCTTCATTGTGTCCCATAAGTTTTGGTATGATGTGTTCTCCTTGTCATTCAATTTTAGAAATTTTGCAATTTTATTTTTTATTTTATATTTATTTTACAGTTTATTGAGCTCTCTTACTTCCCTGTTCAGTTTCTGTTTGGATGATCTATTACTGATAATCGTATGTTGAAGTCCCTAGCTATATTGGTGTTGGTGGTTACTTTGGGTTTATTTTCAAGTAGGTTTTGTTTTATGAACTGTGGTGCCCCTGTGTTTCATGCATACAAATTTATGATTGTAATATCCTCTTGATGGATGATTCCCTTGATAAGAAGGAAGTGGCCTTCTTTGTCTTTTTTGGTTATTTTTGGTTTGAAGTCTATTTTATCTGATATTAATATAGCTAAGCCTGCTTGTTTCTTATTCCAATTTGCTTGGAATATTATTTTCCACCCTTTCACCCTGAGGAGGTGTCTGTCTTTATTGGTGAGGTAAGTTTCTTGAAGACAACAGATTGAGGGCTCTAATTTTTTGATCCATCCTGTTAGCTTGTGTCTCTTGATAGGTGAATTAAGGCCATTAATATTTAGGGTAATGACTGTGAGATTTGATTTGATCTTTGCCATATTGTGATTGTATATGTGGGTTGGTATTTTCATGGACTTTGAAGTTTTTTGTGCCTACTCTGAATTTTGTTATTGTACTCTGCTTCTTGTAGGCATTTGTGTTTGATTATTTGTTTCTTCTCTGTGGAGAATTTCCTGAAATACTCTCTGTAGGTTTGCTTCTGTGTTCATACAATTGTAAAGTTGAGTTTTGTCATGGAAAGTTTTTCTTTCACCATCTATTATGAGGGAGACTTTTGCTGGGTAGATTAGTTTGGGTTGGAAACCACAGGTTCTTAGACTTTGCAGTGTTTCATTCCAGGTCCTTCTAGCTTTCAAGGTTTCCATTGAGAAGTCTGAAGTAATTCTGATGGGGTTTCCTTTGAAAGTGGTGTGCTGCTTTTCCCTAGCTGCTTTTAGGATTTTCTCTTTGGTGTCAATGTTTAGAGTCTTAATGATAATATGTCTTGGGGAGTTTCTCCTTTGGTCCAGTGTGTTTGGAGTTCTGTTGGCTTCTTGTATCTTGATGGGCCTTTCTTTGAAGAGACTGGGAAAGTTTTCTTCAATTATTTTGTTAAATAAATCCTCCATGCCTTTGGTCTGAAATTCTTCTCCTTCTGGTATTCCAATGATCCTGATATTAGGACATTTAAGTGTATCCCACAATTCCCTCATGTTCTGTCCACAGGAACTTTTGAGCATGCTGAAATTTTTGAACTCTCAAACTGTTTCTTCCATCTTGTCTTCCAGATCAGAGTTTCTATCCTCCACATTGCTGACTCTATTCTTGAGATCTTCTGAAGATTTTTGGACTTGTTCAATTAGGTTTGCATTTTCTACTATTTTTCTATGTATAATTTCCATCCTTCTGTCAAGCTCCCTTTTCACATCGTGTTCTGATTTTCTTGATGATTCTTTAGAATTCATCCTTGCATTTCTTTATGTCTTCATTTAGCATGTAGAGCTGATTTTTGAGGTCTTCTTCTTTCTTTTTTTTTTTTTTTTCCACTCTCCCTCAAATCTCTTAACTATCTTTGAACTCCTTCCATTTTCTTGTCTATTAGGTCTAGTTCAATGATAGCAGCATCCACACGATTGTCGGTCCTTTGGTGCTTTTCTGCAAGTTCTAGCAGTAGGTTGGTCAGGGTTTCATTGGTCAGAGCTTCATTTTGGTGCTCTGATCCTAATGACTCTTCTATGTTTTGATTAGAGATTTTCATTGTAGGAGGGGGTGATCTTATTGGATTTTCTTGCATTTGATTTTTCATGTTATTTCTTTTGCATTGTGGTCTGGCCATCAGAGTATATGGGCATGTAGGTAGGTTGATCAGCCTGGGCTCAAGCATAATGGGAATTTGGGGCATCCTGAGACAGTTGCCAAACAGCCTGGGCTTTGGCTCTCACTTGTCAAAGCCGCCTGATCTACTGCCTGGCCAGGGCACCAATATTGCCTGATCTCTCAAGCAGTAATACACCAACACTGCCTGTGCTTGGGCTAGGAGGGACACTGAGGCACCAAGCACTAAAGTAGACCAAACTATGGCATGGGAACACTGGGACCAGAAGCAATCTGTGCTCTCCCACCACAGGACAATGACCAATGGCGGTGTGGCAGACAAGTAGGGGATGGCACCTGAGCTGGTGCAAGTGACAGACACAGTCTGAGCTTGCGTGACAGTTGCTGTGGGCCTGGACTCACTGAACGTGTGGTGGCAGGAGCAGCAAGTGAGTGAATGGACAGAGCAGTCTAAGCTTCCACACACAGGTATTGATTGGCACACAGGGTGCCATGTATATAATGGCTACTTGAGGAGAGCGGTGGGCTACCTGCCCATGAGGGAATCAGTGATTCCCTATATTTCCTCACTTTGTGCCCTCCCACTGGAAATTTATTGGAGATTGCTCTCCCCTAAAAGACCTAGTGAACCCTTAATGTCTTGCCTTTCTTTCTCTGGGATCTGCCACACAACAGACGGTTGCCGTCTTGGCCAGAAGTCACCGTATATGAAGTCTTTAAACAATTTTGTGAATATAGAGTAGAAATAAATTCCTCTGGAAATGTGACAATTTGAATATAAATGTTCCCCATAATCTCAGGTATTTTTCATAAGGTTTCCCTCTTCATCTTGTTTGTGAAGTCTTTGGCGGGTGGAGCCTTGAGGTAGGAAGTATATTTCTGAGAGTGGATCTGGGGCCTGTAGAGTCCAGTCCTATTGCACATTCAGAGCTAGCTCACATTTGATTGCTATTATCTCTCTCTTCTGTGAATATATGATGAGGTGAAATAGCTACCTCCCTATAATGAAGACTCCCATTGAAATTGTGAGCATAAATTCTTTTCTCCCATAAGCTGCTTTTGGGGTGATGTTTTGTCCCAGTAACTACAGAGCACCTGCTGCAAAAATGTTTTCTTTTTTCTTTCGATGGTATTATCATTAATAAATTCAGATCAGCATATTTCCAAAAAATATGTAAACTGAAGTGTAAGTAAATAAGCTACATTTTTTAAAGTAATTTTCAGTAATACTCATTACCCCTCATTTTACTTTTGTTTCTCCTTAACTGACTTGGTTTACAGAAAATGTTCTCTCTACTCACTGAGAAAGTAAGTACTAGAGAGAGTCTCTTTTTAAAAACGTTGTGCTACGTTACAAGAATAGAAACAGAAAGATATATGAGGAGAACACTGATGGACAGTTGGAAAGGTATATCCACATGAATATGTAGTTTCTCATTGCATCTGTTATGACTGACGGCCTCACAATCCTGTGAGACAATTCCATTTATATTTATACTTTTTTCTTTGTAACAAACTGTAGCCAGAATTACTGAACTTCTCAGAAAAAAAATCCATATTTTTCTTCATGAATTTCCTTTATTCCCTTATCATTACAGAAATTCAGCATAATTTCCTTCAAATTTAGAAAGATGTAAATAAATAGGAACAACCATATTGGTAGTTAGCTTTGTTTTACAACATATATATTAATATGCAGTCTCAACTTTTTAAGTAATCTATTATAATAGGATTTTAATTATAAGCTTTTACCTCATTCTGCTTCATATGATTCTAACCTAAAATAAATCAAGGTATTTTCTTTCTTTTTCCTGTTTATTCTATTAAGGCAAAATGCCATTTAACTTAAATAGTTGATTTTAATTACTCTATGAAAGACTATAGTCATGATTCTGAGTGTGAGTGTGTTAAGTATAATCTGAACAATGACATTGACCATAACAAGTAAATTAAAACATATATAAAATCTCCAGGAATATTTTGTTACTTGATTTAGTTTTTTTTTAAATATTTTTTGTTTATTCATATTTTTTTGAGAGTGACAGACAGAGAGAGAAACAGGCAGAAAAAAAGAATGGACGTGCCAGGGCCTCCAGCCACTGCAAATGAACGCCAGATGCCTGCGCCCCCTTGTGCATCTGGCCAATGTGGGTCCTGGGGAATGGAGCCTCGAACTGGGGTCCTTAGGCTTCACAGGCAAGCACTTAACCACTAAGCCATCTCTCCAGCCCTTGATTTAGTTTTTTGACATATTCACTAAATATCATCTCTAATCTACTAGTGATAGGAGGTGAAATTTTGTAGTGACACTTGTACTTCTTTTCCTTTGCTTATTGCAAATGAATAAAGTTCACTTTACTATTAAGATAATTTAGACATAATCAAAAGGTAATGTTTGGTCCTTAGGATTTTCCTTTTCTGTTCTAAGATGAAAATTGATCATAGTTTATTATCTTTCTCTGTAAGAAACTGTAGTATGAGTCATATCTATTCTGACTTCTTTCAGTTTAACTAAATCCCAATGGTCACTTCAAATTAGCATGCATAGAGTAAATTCTGTAATTAAATCTTGGGTCAGATATCTTTAATCAGTCCTTTACTATCCAGTCAATTAAACTTTTTTTCTATCCTCCTCTAATTAAGCTAGTTGTAGGATCCAAATTTTGTGAGGTTGTTTCTCTCAAGTTTCCACTTCTTGCATTCCATGCTGACTGTGGCCTCTGACTATTCCAAGGGAATGGAATGGAGCTGAAACAGAGAGAGCAAGGAGGGACTACAAAGTTGGGAAGCTAATGGCAAATGACTTTTTGAGTTAGGCTTAATATTGACTGAGGTATGATATTTGTGTACATATTTTATTGAAGGCTTTACTTCCAAATTCCACACTTCTTAGCTATTGGCATTCAATATTTTATCTCCACACAGAAGTTAATCTGTGGTGAATTATACAGGTTTGGATACAACTTGATGCTTACAGGACCTTCATTGATAAGGTCACCTACACGCATAGACACATTCCTGTACAGACATACATTTCACTAATAAGCACATTTGCATGATTCTACTCCTGATATGGAATATAGTCTGAAATTACAGGATACAGCTACTTAAAACTACAGAAAGAATGGTACATGTTTGAAGTTCTGTCTGGCCAAATACTGTGTTGAACAAATGGCTTTATATAATCTGGTCCCATAGTTTTAATTTGATTAATCTGTCTTGATTCCAAGTTTTGCTCTTGGATTTGATTAGGACCCCAGGTTTAGATTTCTGCAGTTATTTAGAGTTCCATTCCCACTCTCCTTACACAGGGGCTCTTAGTTCTGTATACACTATTTGGATAAACTGGATAACTTTTAAAAATTAATGCCGTTCTTGCTTCACAAAAGAGATTTGTACTCAGAGTGTCATAAACAGTATTTCTTTGGGAGTATTCTGTGGGATCCTCATGTACATCCAAAGGAAGATATATTTACTATCCTTCCTGTTTATTGGATGATATTTCTAACACAAACGTTTCTCGCCAATTTCATAGCGTCATTTTCTTTTAGTAAAAAATCTGAGTTGAATTGTATTTATCAAGTTTCCAGCTTAGTAGCAATATACTATATTATCAATCAATCCATCATGTTCCATCTGCCATCTACCTATCATCAAGAAAGGAAAGGAGAAATTGTTGACTAGCAACTTACAAAATAAATCCATACTCAAACTGCTTTCTAGCATACCTTTATTCTATTAAATATTTGAATTAGTCACTTTCCATAATTTTGGATTTAGTTATATCCCTAAAATATCATATGGTGATGTCATATGAATTAGGACTTGTTGGAGATCACTATCATATCTCAATGTTGCTGATAGCATAATTGTACAAAAGTAGTTATGTATGTCAGTGCAAGTTGAGGAATGCAGCTGTTGCTATCTAAAATTAGATAAATTAAATCCTAACCATAGACCTCCATGCTCTGTTTCCCATGGTGAGATTCCTTCCTGGAAAACAAATCTGTTAACTTAAAGTCAAGGAAGTTTTCCCAAGACATTCTGTGTTATGCCAAAGTCATTATTTATGATGCATGCATAAGCTTTTTTGTGATAACATGCTTAAAACTAAGATTAAAACATGTGGGACAAACTTCATTGCCTTTGATCTCAGTTGGGACATAGAGCCCCTTAGCTCCCCCACTTCTATATATCTAATCAAGTGTTGTGAGTTTCTCTTCCTATGCATCCACCCCTCTTCTAGGATCTGAACCCTACAGCACTGCCTGCAGGACTATTTAAATTCATTGAGTAATGTTTTATTTCCCAATTTACCAAAATGTGATGAAAATTGGAGATAACATCTTTTAAAACCCAAGTCTAGCAAGCCAGGCATGATGGCCTGTGTTTTCCATCCTCACACTTGGGAGAAGGAGGATCGAATGCCAATCACCATCATCTACATAGTGAATTTGAGGAGACCGTGACTAAATGAAACCCTGATTCAAAGTAATAGGTAATTAAGTTTTATTGGTAATCTTGCAATAGATGGTTGACATACTTAAGAACAAAAAGAGGCTTCAAGTCAAGAAGATAAAACAGGAGGCTTGCCAAAGAAACATGGGGGATAAAAGAAACAAGCTACCACATACTCCTTTAAAAATCATGTTTTGGGAAAAGTCAAGTACTGTAAGGAACTTATTGTCAGGATAGTCTCTGACAGAAAAACAGATGGGAGCTACTTCTGATAAGTGTTTATTGATCTTCAACTTGCTGTACCCTTGGGAGGTGCTTCTACTTGCCCAGCCCTGTGAGCCTTGGATAATGCTGGAAAGGTATTTTTTCCACTCACACTAGCCAGTGAAAATCAACAGAACCAGTAGAGAACAACAGGAAATCATGGAGCAGCTCCAGAGCACCTCCAAAGAACACTCTTTATCCTCCCTTCCTCATAGGAGAGCATTGGAAAACACTGATCTAGCTTTCAAGGCATCCCATGCCACCACCCAGCACCATCCACATCAACTGATATGAACTTCTACTAGACCTAGCCAACTGAGACCATACCATAGTAAAACAATATGGTTCAAAACAACATAGGGAGATAGCAAACTTAGCCAAAAACTCACTCACTTACCCACCAGACTATTGAAATCAAAAGGACCAGTGTTGATTATTTACTATCAGCACTTCACATAGAAGGCACATCCAGTAGCTTGGGTCACTACTGCTGTCAGTGTTCTACTCTGGGAGTAATACAGAGAGGACAAATGGCACCTTGATCTTCTGTCTAAAAGATATAAAATCTGAACTATATGGTTAAAATACAGTTAAAAATACAAGCAATAAAACAACCAAATATGCATAAAGTCCAGCATAGTAATACAGGAACAAAAATGTCAAGTTACTATAACATCTCCAAAGATTATAAATAGCACAGTAATGACATGTACAGTGAGACATCACTCAATGAAATGACAGAGAATGCAAGAAATTGATTATATGTATGTTCATAGTAATCAAATATGAACTCAAAGTAATCAAAGAACAAGAAAAACAACAACAATAAAAAACTCTTGAATAAATCTCTAAAAACAGAAATTTAGCCAAACAAATAAGGTGGTTGATAAAAGACAAAGAAATAGAAATAGCAGCGGAAAAATATCAAAACACTGGAAAGGAAAAACAGTCAAATGAAAGAATCCATAGGAATTCTCAACAAAAGAATGGCTCAAGGAGTCACAAAACATGCAAGCTTGAAGATGAGGTAGAGGATTTGGACCATTCCAACAAACAGAAAAATAAATGAATAAGAAAATATGAGTAGGAAGTTTAAGATATTCAGGACAATAGAAGGAGAATAAAATTAAAATTTGGGTCATAATTACAGGAAAAAAAAAAAAAAAACTTTAAAGCTACAGTAAATATTTTTAGCAAATTTGTCCCCAACATAGGGAAAGGCATGAACATGTATGTGGCATTTAGAACACCAAGAACAAGGCCAGAAAATCAACTTTCTTAATTATTTTATAATTAAACTACTGAATACACAGACCAAAAAAGACATGTATAAACCATCAAGAGAGAAGCAACTGGCCACCTTTAAAGAAAGGGTCATCAGAATGACAAAAGACAACAGAAACTTTTTTCAAAGGTAAGGTCTCAGTATAATCCAAGCTGACCTGGAATTTGCTATATACTCTCAGGTTAGCCTTGATCTCATAGCAGTTCTCCTACCTCTGCTTCCAAGTGCTAGGATTAAAGGCATGCACCACCATGCTCATCTCAACAGAAACATGAAAAGCTTAGAATTTTCTATTTCAAGTTATAAAAACAACCACTTAGAACCCAAACTACTTTATCTAGCAAAGTGATATTTTATAACTAAAGGAGAAAGAAGAATCTTCCATGATAAACCTGCCTAAAACACAACACAACCTCTAACACAGTGCTTCATAAAGAACAGAATTCTTCAGACTGAAGAAGACAATCTGCTCCATTGGTTTACAGGAATGAATTAACCATGCTTGAGTAATTGTTAATGCAAGAGAGTTCAAAAGAATCATGCAGTACAAAATCAACAAGAATGAAAAGAATTAATGCATTCCTTACATTAATAACCCATAATATGAATGCTCTAAATTCCTGAATTAAAACCACAAATTAGCAGAATGGATAACAAGGCAGAATCATTCTGATATTGACTTGAAGAAAATCACCTTTCCATAAAAAACAGAGGCTGGACTAGAGATTAAAGATTGAAAATGGTATTTCAAACAATTGGGCTCAGGAAACAAGTTGATGATACCATTCTGATGCCTGGAAAGATTGGACTCAAATGAGCTTTATCTAGAAAAGATAAGAAAGGTCACTGAATACAGACCAAGGAAATAGTCCATTAAGAGAACATATCTATTTTGAACATATATACACTGAACATGGGTGCTCTTAATTTTCTTAAACTCTACTAGACATAAAGTTTTGTGTTTATCCAAGCACAATAATAGTGGAGGAATTCAATAACAGACTGTCACCAATTGATAGATAATCCTAGCCAAGAGTAAACAGACAAGAATCTTATTAAATGATACCATACAACAAAGCCAACAGATACTACGAAACATTCAATACAAATGCTGCATAATATACCTTCTTTTCAGGAGCACATGTTACTTTTTCTAAAATAGAACATATATAAGGACAAAATGAAAACCTTAGCAAATATAGGAACATTAAAATTATTTTATTGTCTGAACACAATTAAATAAAACTACAAGTCAGCATCAAGAAAATTATAGAACAGACACAAACTCATGGAAATTGAAAGAATGTTTTAAAAAGTATAGAATTTAAAGACAATATAAACGTAACATAGCAAAACCTATGGGATAAACTCTGAGTAGTAAACTAACAGGCAAATTTATATCCATATGTTCCTATATTAAGAAATTATAGTGGTGAAAAATAATGATTATGTACCTTAATATCTTACAAAATAATAAAAGACAAACCAAAAGGCATTAGAGGGTGGGGGGGAAGTAATGAAAGCAATCAGTACAAAGAAACAAGGCAGGTGTTTTTTTGACAGGATAAACAAGATCAATAAATCCTTAGTGAAACTAACCAAAAGGAGAGTGGGAAGACCCCAATTACTAAGACTAGTGAGGAAAAGGAAGCCATTGCAACAGACACTGATGAACCATAAGGGCATTCTTTAAAAACATATACTCAACTGAATTGAAAAACCTAAAAGAAAAGGATAAATGAGTAGTTACAGTTCATCTACAAAAATTAAACCAAGATGACATGAACTATTTAAATATAATTATAGCAACCAATGAGACCAGTGCTGTTAAAAGCTCTCCCTACTAACAAAAGTCTAGGTTCTCTTGGATTCAATGGTGAGTTTTTCCAGATCTTCAAAGTGGAATTAACATTAAAGTTTGTCACATTATTCCACAGTAGAAAAAAAATGAATGCTACCAAATTCATTTTATGTAGCCGGTATCACCTTGATAACAAACTCAGACAAAACAAAACAAAACAAAACAACAACAACAAAAAAATTACAGACCAATCTTCCTCATTGTGATGATTTTAACATGTTCTCCATTGGATTCAGTTTTAGTAAAGCTTTAGGTCTCCAGCTGCCTGGCTGGAGGAAATGTCACTGTGGGCAGAAAACAGGGTCAAGCTCTGAAGTGTGGGCGCAGATCTGGGATCTGGAATTTCCAGCCAAATATGTGCAAAGTGCTAGAGGCTTGCCTCTTATTCTTGTGGTGTGCTTGCTTGTAATGCTGGTGGCTTCTCTCCTTGTGTGAACCTGTGAAGGTGGGCCAGATTCTTCTCCCATTATGGAACTTCCACTCTATCTTTAAGTGTCAATAAACCCATTCCTCCCATAAGTTATGCACGGTTTGGAAGCTCATTCCAGTGATCTGAAGCTATTTAATGCAGTCATAAACATAAATGCAAAAATGATCAGCAAAATACTTGCCAACAGAATACAGGAATATTTCTAAAAGACCATTGCCATGACCATGTGAATTTCATGCCAGGAATACAGGTATGGTTCAACATATGCAAAGAATAAAAGCAGGGGATACACTTCAACATAGAGTCATAATCAAGAACTTCCTGAACAGAACTCTAATCAACCAGGATATAAAGCCAATAATCAGCCACTGGGACCTCATAAAATTATATTTTTTGTACAATTTAAGGGCACTATTAATTGAGCAAACAGGCAGCCTACAGAAAGGGAGAATACCTTTGCCAGCCCTTATATCAGACACAGAATTAATAAGCAGGATACAAATAACTTGTTAAACTAATAAGAAATTAAGCAATCCAATCAAAATACGGGCTATAGAACTCAGTAAAGAGATCTAAAAAGAAGAAATACAAGTACTAATATGTATTTAAAAGGTATTCAGCATCTTTAGTGACCAGAAAAATGCAAATTAAAACTACTTTGAGATGCCACCTCACTCTGACCAGAATGGGTATCATCAAGAAATCACATAGGACAAATGCTGCATAATATGTGGGGAAACAGAAGCCCTTATACAGTGTTGCTGGGAACATAAACTGGTACAGTCATTACAGAAGTCAGTGTGGATAATTCTGTGGCAGTTAAAATTGACACATAAAATGACCCAGCTATTCTACTCCTAGTTAGATACTCTACAGACTCTAAACTTAATGTGGAGATACTTGCTCATCCACCTTCATTGCTGCTCTATTCACAATAACTATGGAATGAAATTATTGTAGTAATTGAGGTTAAGACTGGTTCAGAAAGATCTCTCTCATATGCAAATCTTAGCTTCAAATTTTTAGATTTGTTTGTGATTGGGAATGAGAGATGAGATAATCAAAACCAATGACATTATGAATAATCTATATGGAAGCCTACTTTTTCATTAAATTCTTAAAAGTATATAACTTAAAGATATATAAGTTAAAATAGGAGAGAATTTAGACTAAGTATCTTGTGGCAGAACAATTCTGTGGCCAGAAATCATAGGTTGTCTCAAAAAAAAAAATACCAAAACTCAGTGTCAGAGATAGGGTATTTCCAAGTGAGTGGCTAAGCAGGGAGTTACCCACAGTCCCAAAATAATATGTATTTTTGACAGGGCTCTTAAATGTCCACCAAAAATAAATCAAATATTTGAAAACATCACTTGTCTCAGTTGTAAGACATTAAGAAATGAAAAGACAACTAAATTGGAAGCCTGCTTCCGGCTAACTAGTTGTAATAATACTAGAAATATATTTAGCTTGCTTGAGGAGAACAGGAAAAGAATTCCTCAATAGTTAAAACCAACAGTGGACCTTGCATGCTACATAACCAGCCAGCCAGGTATGATATGCAATAGTAACATGGGTGTTATGGGAGTAACCAGCTGCTCTCATATTGGATTTGAGGGCAACTCCATGAGAGGGAATTCATAACTGAGAATGAAAACCTTGTCCAAAACCTAGACTGGGAAAGCTCATAATCCCTAGGTGGGACATTAGTAAAAGAATGCATTATGACCACAAAATTGTTCTCTAAATTACTTACATTTATGCTCACATTTTAGGGTTAGTATCACTTTTTGTTAGAGAAGCATCTCTTTTTGGATGGCAATGACAACTGGGGAGACTCAAAAACTAAATGCTCAGAACTCCAGTCTACATTATTGGCATCTTTGTCAAAGATCAAGTAGCTGTAGTTACTTGACCTAAAGCCTAGTTCTTCAATTCTGTTCCACTGGCCTACATTTATATTTTTATTCCAGTACCATGCAGTTTTTGTTACTGTGGTTTTGTAATATAGCTTTAGATCTGCTCTATACCCTTTAAATTAAATTATCTCTAAACTAATAATGGTCATCTCATTTAACTGGTGCTGACTTCACTCTCCATTGGAGAATCTGTTTTGGTTTTTGAGATGGAAGCAGGACCTGAGGAAATAAATGATGCAGTACACTTCACTTTGGCTGCAGATGAAACCACAAGGAATTGGGGAAGTGAGTAAGAGTGCTGCTTTCTTGGTAAACCTGATATCAGCAAAAGGGTGACGAAGATAGACATGGAGGACACTCAACACCTATCAAAACAGAGATTCAGAGGCTCCTAAGAGCCCATCACTGAAGCACATTTAAGTGCACCCTACATGGCTCATGGAATTTTGCAGAACAGGTGATAGAAAGATTGTTAGAGGGACAACTTGGGACATTATGCACAGGGGCATTGCCTCTCCCCCATAACTGAATACTGCCCCCACAATGCATGATCCACAATCCCCATGGGGTTGACCTGCATCCCCAATGAGGACAGCCTCTTTGGAAATGAGGCAGGGATGAGGGAAAGGTGGTTTTTACATACTAAGTATGTCCGTATCTAATAAAAAGTTTTTTTTTTTTTAATGTTGAGAGGTAACTGAGATGTCTCTATCACACCCACCATTGCTTAAGGGATCCACTGGGAAAGATGTGACAGAAAGAATGTATGAGCCAAACAACTGGGGAGTATATGTTAGAATCTTTTCTTCCAGACATTGCATTCCTGACCTCATAGCATCTTTCATTACTACAACAGACCTGCATATCATTGGGCACATCATCATGTCATGAATGATGAATGAGGACAAAAAAAGCATCAAAATAAGAAAAGGAATAATTGGAAAGAAGAAGGGATGCATTAGAGTGGTTTGGGGTAAGGGGAAGAAAGGTGTGGTAAGAAGAGATGATATAAATTTTTAAGAAAGTTTTGTCTAGTTAAAATCTTTAAAAGGGAAAAAAAGTATTGGAAGAAAATTATGAAAAGTGAGGTGACTGCGGGTATGCCCCATTTGGAAAAAAAAAGTCATGCTAGCATGATGATTTGACTTCAGATACCCCACACCTGCATAAATATAAGGTGGGATCAGAAGCCCACCTGTAATCCCAGGTCACAAGAGGTGGAGACAGGAAATCTCTGAGAAAAGATGGCTAGTTAGACTCGCTGAGTTGGTGAGCTCTGGCAAATAGATAGATATCCTGTCTAAAAATATATGGTGGAGCATGATTAAGGAGGAAACTTGACTTCAGCCTCTAACTTTTACATAAGTACACCCTTATGCCCTCAAGCATTCAAATACATTCACATACAACACACACACACACACACACACACACCACCACCACCACCACCACCACCACCACCACCAGCAAAACAATATATTCACAGAGAAAGAATGCAGAAAGTCCCTGAGGGTAGATATCTGAGTATGAAGCCAACCTAATTATCAACTTGATTATGATCTTTGACTTCTAGGCTAGAACTACAAAATGAAAAATAAATTTGTATTTTTTATGGTACCCAGCATATGGCACTCTGTTGTGAAAGACCTAGCAGGTTAGCTTACTTCATAGTTAAACTAGTGATGATTCAAGATTTAATAATATTAACCAAGACTATGGCATTCACCCCAGTACTTCCCTACCCCAAATGTTTTCCATGCATTCTTCAAGATTTTATCAGGGACTTATTTGAAAAGCAAGTATTTATATGTCATTATTATACTAACTTTTGATGTGACCTATTCCCTGTCCACCCATTGCTGTTTACTTTGAAAATTTTTCTCATATAAAATGTTGTATTCATATATGGTCAGTATTGTCTTTTTCTTTTCTGTACTCCTCAATTTATCTGAGACTCTTCATGAATAATTCCTCTTTCACATTTTTTTCAAAGTTATGGCTACTTAAAATCAATTCAGATAAGCCTAATAGAACACTTTCAATTATTTTCTGCAATAAGTCTAGTAGGGACAATGTATTATTCACTGCAGTAGTAGATATCCCTTGCATTGATCAATTATTATATATATTTAATTTTCATTGAACTTACATTTACATGTCTGTCTTGACTTTAAACCATCAAATATTTAAGAGTTTCACTAATATATTACTTTTGATGACAAATCATTGGCTATTTTTTAAGAAATGTTGTGCTCACAGATTATGACATGAATAGATAATGCAGACACAATGTGAGCATCTTTGTAAACTTAATTTAATGTTGAGACAGTATAAACATTATGGCATATCACTGAAAATTCTAAGCAGCTTTTTGCAGTAGTTCATGTGTTTATTGAGTGATTTAAGAGAGCGATTATATATTACATGTCAAGGAATGAACAAAAGAAATGAACATGAGCAGCTTAGGGGGAACAAAAATAAGTGACTGAGGGTACATTCTTTGAGGTCTCCTGAGGGAAGATAAAGTTTGAGGTTGTCGCCCTTGGTAAAGGATGTGTGGATTATTTTAAATACAATGGAAAACAAATGGAGGAGGATTTTGAGTAGGATGTATAAGCCATGATTTCCATGTTCAGTTGAGCTTACTGATATCTTTGTAAAAAAAACTGATTTGGTATAATGAATAAAAGCCTTGATAGCCCATATATTTTTAATGCTGAATAATATTAAACTGTCTAGATGTATTAATTCACTTACTGAAGGTCATTTGGCTAAATTCCAAGTTTTTTCTGATTATGAATAGAACTACTGCAATACTCCATGTTTAGACAACAGAAATTTTCATTGCATTTGAGTAAATACCAAGGCAAGCTATACCTAATCATTATTTTTTAAATAGTAATTTTACAAACACTGTCTCTCAGGTAACTTTTACAACCAAGAATATTTTATTTTCATGGAGGTAGGATTTGCTTATTTAAATTAGTAACAATGTTAACAATATTCTATTTTTTCTTAAAGCTATTATAAGTAATATATCTGCAGTTATTCATCTCATGGATGCAACTGTATCTTTTGTGCAGAAATTCAAAATGATACTGAATAAAGATCAAGATCCCTATGGCTTTGATGAACCAATGTGTTCTTCAGGTGAATCTTATGAATTTGAGTGTATAAAGGGTAAGCATGGAAACCCACTAGGAAAATAAGAAATGGAACTAAAAGCCAGTTATGGTGGTGCACGCTTTTAATTTCAGCACTTGGAAAGCAGAGGTAGGAGGGTTGCCATGAGTTCAAGGCCACCCTGAGCCTACATAGTGAATTCCATGTCAGCCTGGACTAGAAAAAAACAAACAAACAAACAAAAGATGACGAAAGAAAGAAAAGAAATTGATGTAAAAAAAAAAGTGTTCAAAACAACCTCAGAAAGTTGTTCTTAAATGAAAAACAGAGGGCATAACAATTATTTTCTTGATTTTTTTTCACAGAGGAAAGATACTAGAAAATAAAATTTATTTTAAATCTGCATGACAAGTAAAAACTCTGTTCTCTCCTTGTACTGAAATAGCAGACCTTATTTAAAATGACAGCTTTGGTGAAAGTGGATTTTCCTTTTTGATTTTAAATTCCTGAATAATCAAAGCCTAATTTGACTCACATGTATAGCAACAGTGTATAGCATTATTTTGTTTATGATTATGACATGTTCTAAGACAAGAAATTATTTTTAACTCCTGTTGTTTTCTGATGCTGATTCTTTTAAAATTCACTCTTGACCATTTTCCCTTGTGCCTCTGGGCTGTCATCCCACGTATATTGAGAAATAGGCCAGATATAAACACACAAGTATACCTTTAAAGGTGATCTTTTCTAACATGCACTGAGGTTCCACATATGAGCAATGCTTAACTTGGTGTCCTGCTCTATTGGTGACTCTACTTTGTAATTCACTGAAAGGAATGAGTTCCTGCCAACCCTTTTGAAATATATCTTCAGAAACATAATAGGAGTCTGACAGAGTTTCCATTTCTTTCTCTCGTGCTTTTGTCTGCCAGTGTCCTTGTCTAAACACATGCACTGTGAAGAGGAAGGTTTAACATTTTCTTTTATCAAGTGTCCATCTATATCTCAACCCAGAAAAGAGTAAAGTATGGAGAAAGAGGTTTTTGAGCTTACTAGTTTCTTTTTATTAAAAAAAGTAGTATATATCTATCCTTTAAACAATAAAGGTGATTCATGGTGGTGGTTTTTTCATTGAATATTTGACTCTTTCTTCTCTCTACCACCAAGGACAAAGGTAATAATTTTATTATCTCAATATTAACTGTTTCTAATTTCTTAGTCAATGACCTAGAGTGATGGTGCTTAATCATCTTTAATTCTTTCTTGACCTGAATTATACTTAATACACTATGCAAATGTTACTCTTTCATCCATCCAAATGATGGATAAGCATGTATCGACATGTACACCCTATCCACAGTTTAGAAAATCTATATTTTGTATTACTTAAGCTAGGAAGATATTACTATAAATACAAGACCAACTTCAAAATTATTTATCTTTTGTTAATCTTATAGAAATAAACCTTCCACAATAGTTAAGTTTAATGTGATACTCTTCTGCCTAATGTACTTTTCTGTAGCCATTGTTTATAAAGTAGGCAAATTATGTTACCCTTTTGAACAATGTTACACTTATTTGCATGTGTGAGTGTGAATGTGTGCAAAATATAAGTGTTTGTGTGTGGGAGTATAAACAAGTGTATGCCTACCCATGGCAGCCAAAAGACAACCTTGGGTGCTGCTCCTGTGCAGATTGTCTATCTGTTTTTGAGACAAAGTTGCTCATAGTCCTGAACTTTATTTAATTAAACTAAATTGGCAATAGATTCCAGGATTTTTCTTTCTCTGCTTTTCAATGTTGAAATTACAGGCATAAGTTATTATTCCTGGCTTTGTTATAAAGGTTTTGGTTAGTAAACTCAGGTCCTAATGCTTACAAGGTAAGCCTTTTACCTACTGATCTCTGTGCCCCACACTGAAAGGGGCTACTCATCACATCTTCAAGTGAATTACTAGGTAACTTACAGAAATATTGGGCCATAATCTATCTCAGCTCCAAGATATTAATCATGCACTTAGCTTATCAGTGCAGTCAGTTCTTCAAGCTTTATTTCTCTTCATGAATCTCTCCATGTCTTTTGGTCTATAATCTAAACTATATACTTAAGTTTAATATATATTTTTATTATAATTATTACTGTTCCATATTTTAATTCTACCTTGTACTTGAACATATTTTCCTCTCAACCTTGTTTTGTGTTCAGCTTTTAATTCACACAATGTATAAACTGCACAAAATTAATGTTTAAAGAAACCCTGATTTCTAAAAAGTAGCTTCCTGAAAGTGTATAGAGGACAAAAAGTATTGTACAATTTAAATGGTAAGAATAGACAAGTAAATGCAGTGGTCAATTACAAACCTGATTAAAAAGATGTATAGTTTGGAAAAGCACTTTTATTCTAACCAATTGCTCTCCTCTGTGACAGGCTTTCCTTTTTGTATGTCATAAATTTCTTTCAACCTAAAATTTATTAGTAATGCATTTAGAACAAGATAATATATTCATCATCCAAGTTTCCACAGAATGATAAACTATCTATTCATTGTCTATTTGAAATTTCAAATCCTGTTGATTTTTCTTATAATAAATGAAGTATAATGTTTAAAACTACTTAGTTTTATAATATACAATAAATAATTATTTGAAAAGCAAATATGAGAATACTTTCTGTGATATTGATATTTAAATATTTTAAAAATTAAATATTTAGTGTTAAAAGACTGTTCCTTTTGTGTAGGTACATTTTTTCTGCTTAATATCATATGTGTAGATATGGTTCCTCCCACCTGAAACTTTTTAAAATTTATCTTACATTAAATAAGTGAAAAAGATGTATTGAAAGCAAACTTTTAATAATTAATGTTAAATAGCAGTGCAATTTTCATGCGAAAGCATGTGAAGAAGAATTGAAATAAGAACATTTTTAGATTCATGATATTGCATAAAATTCATGGTCCCTTCCCATTGGAAACTAAAACCAAAGCACATTCTCAGGCTCTCAGAACCAGATTGTAAAACCCTTGTAAATCCCAGATTGTAAGACAGAGTATAAATAACTTCTACTTCCGGAATTCAACTCAAAGAATTCTAAAATTATTGACTCATCTGCTCCAGCTTAAGCAGCAGTTAACTTGTATTCAGTGTGTCCACTCACACAATGGACTCATTAGTTGAAATATAATTCTATTTCTGTCAAAGGAAATGAAGAACATAAATGACCTCTTCCTTTCTTAATATTTTAATTCAAAGCCTTTCTTATAGTACCAGATTTGTGAGCTAACTGGCTAGTGAGTGCTAAAAAGAAAAGTCCTGTAATGGATTAGACTTTCTGTCCTTCAATCAGGCAGCTTTTATTTTCAGTAAAATATCTTCTTAAAATATCAAAATTGGTCTGAACAAGTATTTTGATGAACATTTTATCACATATTACTAGCTCCTGTACTTGTATATATTCCGAACTAATTTTTGAATTTGTTTAGTCCTCCCATGAAGAAAGGACCTCTAGATTATCAAATCAAAATGTTCTTGATGAGCAAGACAGTGGGATAATTTTTTCTGTGATTAAACATTTATAAATATGCTTCAGTGTACCAGGAGAGAAGATAAGACTCTATGCTAGAGGTCAATGGTTTATCAAACGTATTGTCTCCAATTTCTCTCTTTAGATTCTGGATGAACACAAGCGAGAATGTTAGTCACTTAATGTAATAGCCACCTTAATTGCTCTCATAAAAATGCAGTTCACTTCTACCTTCCTTTAATCAATAAAAAAACTTAATTCTATCCTTGAGTAATAATTGAAATTTAAACAAATATGTAGGTCTAAATATTAAATTATGATTGCTATTGACAGTTTATACTGGACATGTAAAAATATTTGTGAACTTAACACCCTAAAACTATTTTAAACTTTTCCCCAAAATCTATTTATCCCTCTAATTTTGTCTCAAACTGGTTAATAACAACCTAATGCTTCTAATCAATGAATGCAATCATTATTAGCAAATCAGTTGAACAGTTTTTACTCCTATACCCATGTCATCTATGAAAGTCAAATCTGTTCATATTATTTTTTTTAGAATTTTCTCACATCTTACATGTACAAAAATATTTTCTGCTTCATACTACCTCTTCCCTTAATCACAATTGTACTTAGATATTAGAAAGATCTTAATGCCCTCTATCATTGTCAAATTACTATGTGTCTGGCTACATTACTAAATTCCTTTCTTTATTCACAATTGACACAGATGGTGATATCTTTTCTAGTACCTATAAGTGAAAGTTTTATCCAACTATTTCATGTCATATACACACACAAGCATCTCGTTCTATCACTTTTATTGGCATTTATTATTCTCTGCAGTACTAATTAGCACACAAACAAAAGATCTGTCAGTGTACACAGTGATAAATTCTATACTTATAATAACAAGTGATGTCTACAAATAAATTCAGTGATTGGGGAACAAGGGACAAATCTACACAGATATATTCACATCTACTTTCATTTAAATGACAACAACCTGTACTAAAAATGAATTTCATATTATAATGGGGTCATATAATTAAAATTTAGTTAGGTGTAAATATATTTCATATGTGGAGGGTTATAAATAAATTTAATTTGAAAAATAATCCTCTAGAATTAAAGATATCTAGAAATTATTTGTTATTTCTTATTGAAATGTGATGTCTAATTCACATTTCTTAATGACCTAACTTTGAGACTTATTTTGAGTAATAAAAGAAGCAGGATTAATGACAAGACTATAAGAATTCTATAACTTTGATCTTTAACATATTAATTTCTTTTTCTAGGCACTCACACATTGGAAATATAAGGAAATGTTAGACTTCCAAGCAAAGCCTATTTGGAGTAGTCTTATGCTCCTGATGTTCAGGTCTACTTGAGGTTATTTTATTATGCAATAGTGCAAAACAACAATAATAACAAAATACATTCTTCTAAAGTTATAACTCATCTTCCTTTTCCTCTACCACATTCTTAATCATGATATATTTTTATGGATTATATATAGCAAAGAAGACATCATGGAGTTTTAAAATAAAAAAAATCATATGGGATATATTTTTAGATTTAATGTTTTAATGTTAAATATGTCTATTTTCCTCTTCATCCATATCACAAATATGCCAACAATGTTCTGGGTGAGTAAAAACTCGAAAGCTCCTTAGCAGTGCACCTCAAATAGACAAGTCCTAGTTTTGATTTTTTTCATAATGAGACAGAAACACACAGAACTATATAACATTCTTCACCTGTAAGGGAAAAAGTGTTTGTAAAGTGTGAAATTATAAATTTTAGGACATCGTTATTAAGGAAAGCATATGTTTTGGAGTTAGCCTTTAGAGAATGAATGAGAACTAACTTTGCATATATTTGTGAAATCCAGTTTTGATTATAGGTTTTTATTTTAAAAATATTTTATTTATTTGAGAGAGAGAGGCAAAAAGAGAGAGGGAAAGATGGGAGAGAAAGAATGGGCACAAGAGGCCCCTATGCACTGCAGACAAACTCCAGATGCACGAACCACCTTGCTTATCTGGATTTATCTGGGTACTGGGAAGTTGAATCTGGGTCCTTTGGCTTCGCCAGCAAGTACCTAAACCACTAAACAATCCCACTAGCTCTATGTATTTATTATTATTTTTTTTTAAATTTTGAACACATTTCTAGTTTTTATTAGTTTCTATTCTGCAAATACAGGCAGTTTGGCATCATAATTAGGCTCATCCAAGACCTACCCCATCCCCATTGGCCCCTTCTTGCTGAGGTATATAGGTCTTGCATGGTGGAGTTAGCCCACAGTTATTGGTATGATAAATGTCTCTGCATATCATGATCCAACATGAGGCTCTGACATTCTTTCCACCCCCTCTTCTAAAAACTTTCCATGAGCCATGTTGGGTTCATTTTTGGTCTGCTTCAGTGCTGAGGTGTTGGGGGTCTCTGAGGCTCTGGCTCTCTGATTTGGTAGGCATTCATTTTTCTCTGGGTTGGTCTCCTTCCTCCTTGTGCTGGTATCTGGTTCATCAGGAAAACAGCACCCTTGCTTGTTTCACTAATTTTCCTTAGTTTCAGCCTGGGCCCTTTAGAGGTATGATGGGCTGGCTCTCTCCTTAGGATCTGCATCTATCTGAAAAAGAAGCAGATTCTCCAATGAAGAGCAAGTTAGCACCAGGACAAATGAGATAGCCCTTACTTTTTTGATAGATAGTTTAATAGGTGTAGGCCCTCTTGTACCCCATGATTGATGGTAGCTTGATATTGGAGAGTGGGCTTATATTTGGATATGGTTCTGACTTGTTTCCCAGCTCCAGCTATGGGTCTTATACCACTGAGGGGATCAGTTAGCCAAATCAAGAGCAGTTGGTTCCCCACCATGGTTGTGTGCCACTATTGCACTTGTGTGGACATCACACAAGGTTATTTGCTGCTAAGCAGGTCAGACCATGAGTTGCTTGGACAGATATTGGTCATTTCCCCCAGTCGCCCATGGAGCACCTTCTGGCACTAGATGTGCTGACTGTCTGGGGACTGACTCTCCTGGATTCCAGCCATGCCATTCCATTTTATGTGTCAGCTGCATATGGTGTCCTCAGCAATAAGGTCTTATCACTAACCTTTGGTGGGTCATCAAGTACTCTGACAGAAATCTGTCATTCTTTTAGAAGACCTTGTAGATTTCTCTGATGAAAAGCTCATTGTGGGTAGAGAGCCCCTTGCTGGTACTGGGAGTTACAGGTCAGTGCCCCCTAAGAAAATGAGGAAAAATGGTTACTAATATATAGAAATTAGAGAGGAAAGAGAGAGAGGGAGAGGGAGAGAGAGGAAGGTAAGATGTAGAGGATTTAGGTTAGACTTGATCCTACCCTCTCCAGTGTCTTGTGGTTCAGGTGTTTCCAGTAAGGGCCTGGAGAAGGTTCAGCCATTTGGTCTGCCTTTTAGGAAGTACATTTTTATGGTACCATTGCCGATTGGGTCTAGATTCGTGTTTCCCACCATTTTGATGTCCTCCCCTCCCTCCCCATCCCTTCTAGTATCTAGTCCATGAGATGCTTGCTGGGTATATAAGGTATCTTGGGTAGGTTCAGGTTAGGTGCTGTGGATGAGTGAGACTATGTGGTGATTTTTGTTCTGTGATTGGGTAAATTCACTGGTATGTATCTTAACATAATAAAGGCAATATACAAAGCTCCAAAGGCCCAAATAATACTTAATGGAGAGAAACTGGAGGAATTCCCATTCAGATCAGTAACAAGACATGGTCGTCCACTCTTACCTCTGCTTTTCAATATAGTACTGGAAGTCCTAGCTCAAGCAATAAGATAGGAGAAGGAAATAAAAGGGATACAATTTGGAAAGGAAGAGGTTAAGTTAGCTCTATTCGCTGATGACATGATTTTATATGTAAAACACCTGAGAGACTCTATCCCCAAACTCCTGAAGGTGATTAACTCCTATACCAAAGTAGCAGGATACAAAATCAATGCACAAAAATCAGTAGAATTTCTATATGCAAATGACAAAGATACAGAGAAAGAAATAAGGGACATAGTCCCATTTTCAATAGCAACAAAAAAATAAAATAAAATACCTTGGAATAATGTTAACCAACTAAATGAAAGATCTATACAATGAAAACATAAAAACACTCAAGAACAAAATTGAGGAGGACTTAAGCAAATGGAAAGACCTCCCGTGCTCCTAGATAGGCAGAATAAACATTGTGAAGATGACAATCCTACCAAAGGCAATATATAGATTTAAAGCAATTCCAATAAAAATCCCTACAGTGTTCCTCACAGAGATAGAAAAATGATCTCAAATTTCTTATGGAAAGACAGAAGGCCTCGCATATCCAAACATAGCCTCAGCAAAAGAATACCTCTGGTGGCATCACCATACCTGATCTAAAGCTATACTACAAAGCCATAGTAATAAAAACAGCATGTTCCTGGCATAAAAACAGGAGTGTAGACCAATGGAATAGACTTGAGGACCCAGACTTTGGGTCAAGCAACTATAGCTACTTGATATTTGACAAAGGCCCGGACAATATAGGCTGGAAACAAGACAGCATCTCCAACAAATGGTGCTGGACAAACTGGATAACCATATGCAGTAAACTGAAACTTGATCCACACATTTCACCATGCACTATGCTATGTGTTTATTTTTATTTTTATTTTTTAATTTATTTATTTGAGAGTGACAGACACAGAGAGAAAGACAGATAGAGGGAGAGAGAGAACGGGCACACCAGGGCTTCCAGCCTCTGCAAACGAACTCCAGACGCGTGCGCCACCTTGTGCATCTGGCTAACGTGGGACCTGGGGAACCGAGCCTCGAACCGGGGTCATTAGGCTTCACAGGCAAGCGCTTAACCGCTAAGCCATCTCTCCAGCCCTATGTGTTTATTTTTAAAGGCATGTGCATGAATAATTCTTTCAACATTGTGTTGAGCTCATTTAAAAACAATAAAATCTGGTGTTGTAGAGTTTACTTTTTGAAAAGATGGGAATACTCAAGGAATATATGGGAGATCAGCATTTATTAGAGTATCCTCTAGTCCTATTACACTCTAGCTAGTCAATGAAGATAACAGGGGTTAAGGGCAGAGAGATTGGCAGCGTGCTGTAAACATCTCCACTGGAATAAATAAACTGCCATAAAAGGAACAAAATTAGACATTTATAAAATTAATTAGTTTATGGTCAGTGAAAGTTATGGGCAATGGTAAGATTGTGAAAGTATGTGGCTCAACAGGTAACAAAATTTATCAAGAGAAAGAAAACTTTGTAAAAGTTGTAAGATTAGTTGTTGTACTTAAATTAATTGTATACAATGCAGTGATTCAAGATTTTTCCAGGAGGTTGCTGGAAAGATGTAAACCAACCAGAATTTCAACTTTGGACAGAAGACTTAGAAAGCTATTTTGAATGGTCTGAAATAGAAGGAAAGACATTTTATATGAGCCTTTAGTAATAATTAAATTTAGGACAATTAAATAGTGATGGAGAAGGTATAATGGAGAATCAGGCATTGACTAAATAAAAACATTCACTTAAGTCTTCAATCTGATTTTGGAGCTATAAAAATGCATTAACATGTTTCTGAACATGTGGTACTGATTTGTATTATTAATGTTTTCTAAAAATTTACCACTATGTGGGCTAGAATTAAAAGGAGAAATTGTGGAACATAATTCATGATTTATTAATAAGAAGGAGAAATCTGTGAAGGTTGACCTATCATGTATATATTTTATATTTCAAGGAGGTTGTGAGACCTGGGACTGCTATGCATAAATTTGTACATTCCAAATTAGAATAAAAGTTCAACATTCTGTCTTTGAAATGCTTTTTCCTCTTCCCTTATAAAGCATACGTGTGTATGTGTGTGTGTGTGTGTGTGTGTGTGTGTGTGTGTGTGTGTGTGTGTATAATTTCTCACTTACACACAAACACAAATGTGTGTATATATATATATATATATATAGGGAGAGAGAGAGAGAGAGAGGAGAGAGAGACAGATCAACAGACAGCATTCATATTTCTCAATCAATTCTCTACAATACACATTAAGATTTATATGCAATCTTAGCACCTTATGCAAGAAATTAGAACTGATGGTAAGTGGAGATATAGTATTTTACAAGTATTACTGAATAATAATTTCAATATAGAAATTGCATATGTGCGTTCAGAATAATAGTAATGAATATTTTAATTACAACAATATGATAACAGTAAAAGAAAGTAGGGTTAATTAATATATAAATTACATCATGCGGAAGAAAAAGATGCTGGTGTCAAGAACATTGCAGATTTTTGAGTATTGAATAAGGCTATGAAAACTGGCATGAAAGATACACATGTAAAACTAGTCTTCTAAATGTTAGTCTGGTGTAAAAAGATTGCAGCAGGTATCCTGGTAGGAATTTAGTAAGATAAGGTAGGAAATATAGTAATGTGTCTTCCTTTCGGCCAGAGCCGCCATCTTCCAGTAATTTGCCAAGATGACAAACACAAAGGGAAAGAGGAGAGGCACCTGGTACATGTTCTCTAGGCCTTTCAGAAAACATGGAGTTGTTCCACTGGCCACGTATATGCAAATCTACAAGAAGGGTGATATTGTAGACATAAAGGGAATGAGTACTGTCCCAAAAGGAATGCCTCATAAATGTTACCATGGGAAGACTGGAAGAGTCTACAATGTCACTCAGCATGCTGTTGCCATTGTTGTGAACAAGCAAGTCAAGGGCAAGATTCTTGCCAAGAGAACTAATGTGCGTATCGAGCATATTAAGCACTCTAAGAGCCGAGACAGCTTCCTGAAATGGGTGAAGGAAAATGACCAGAAGAAGAAGGAGGCCAAAGAGAAGGGAACCTGGGTGCAGCTGAAACGGCAGCCCGCTCCACCCAGAGAGGTGCACTTTTTGAGGACTAATGGAAAAGAGCAGGAGCTGCTGGAGCCTATTCCCTATGAGTTCATAGCTTAATAGATGTCCTAAATGAATCAGACCTAGATTGTGAAAATGCTTTTCTTCATTAAAGTATGGTGTCCTCACTTACTCAAAATAAATAAATAAATAAATAAATAAATAAATAAATAAATTATATATATATATATATATATATATATATATATATATATATATATGAATGTGAATATAATATTAAGAGTATTGTAAATTATATTGTACAAATAAGGCAGGACTTTAGAACAAGTATTTCAATTATTTTCAATAATATTTTGAATTAAGATATCTTCACCTAAGAGTCACATAGCTCTAATTTCAAATTCTTATGTACTGCCAGTAGTCATGCCCATACTGATCTTATCGAAAGCTAATAAGTTATCACATCTCCTTTGATATACCTTGAGAACATTGAACAAGATGTGTAAATTGCAAAACAATAAACAAAAACCTCCATTTCTGTAAGATAACTGATCTATAATAATATTTTCAGGATGAGTAATCCAATTTGTTGTAACACTTAGAACTATAAATGACCCAATATCAAAGTTTGGCTCTTTAGATCAAACTTAACAATGAAATACATTGAACTATTCATGTGAATATTAAGGCATCCTTCCATTAAATGTGCTTAACTAAGGTAAACAAAAGAAGTATTATAGCCAGCTACTGATATATTTCAAACATATTTAATATCCTATTGTTATATTTAAATTATATATACTGGGTAGGTTGTTCTCCCCTGAGCAGTCAGAAAGAAGAAAATAACTGTGGAAATTCTAGTTTGAACAGTAACTTCAATAAGAAAAATCTATCCAGGCTATCTAGATACATGACTTCCCATCATCACCCACCTATGAACTATACAGAAGTAGGAAGCTATCCTCAGGTTTAGAAACCAACAACTATTTCTTGCAGTGTATATTCACACAGACCTAGGTCTCACAAAACAAGATGGGTGTCTCTTAGAGACTAGCAAGAAAGATACGCATTTTTTTTCTTTGAAAATTAATCCTGATTATAAAATGCTATGAAACTTAATTCTCTGGCAACATTTCCATCACTGTTAACATGTTGCTCTGGCTGTGATCCAGTTTCACAGTTATGGTCATCGGGTTGTACAATGGTTCAGCGGTGTTCATTTCAGGCAATGTTGAAGTCAAATGGCAAACACTTAAGAACATTCTTTACTGCAGATCAAATGTAAACTCATTTTATTTATTTATTTTTATGAGAGAGAGAGAATGAACGGGTGCACCAGGGCCTTCAGCCACTACAAACACACTCCAGGCATTTATGTCACCTTTTCCACATGTGTGACATTGCACGTGTGTCATTGTGCATCTGGCTTACCTGGGACCTGCAGATTGGAACAGGAATTCTTAGGCTTTTCAGGCAAGGGCCTTAACTGCTAAGCCATCTCTCCAGCCCAAATGTAAACTCATAATATTTAAAATAACATATTCATTCTTTCAGTTTGCTTATTTGTCCCCTAATTTTAATTGTTTTATCATGATGGCTTATAATCTTACCTTACTGACAAAGGTATATAAGATATGTCAGAAGAGAATTATCAAAAGTAAGATTTGCTTTTAATCCACCTGTCATATTGTTACTTCAAAATATTGCTCAAAACCACCACAAAGGTATTACATATGTGTTAGTTTCTTTTCTGGTTGTTTTGAACAAATATGTTCCCATAAACAATTTAAAGGGGAAAGGGCTTATTTTCTTTATAGCAGAGAAGGATACAGCTTATCATGCCTGGGAAGGCATGACAGCAGAAGGAGGCAGCAGACCTCAGTCAATCTGTAACCAGAAGTAGACAGCAATAAATGCCCACTTTTATCCTTATTACTCCATTTTTTACATTCTGGGATCTCAGCCCATGGAATGACACTGCCAATAGTAACCAGGGGTCCTTCTACCACAATTATCATAACAGAGAAACTTCCTCAAAGATATGCCCATATATTTGTCCCCTAGGTGGCTCAATAACCAATCAAGTTGACATTTGAGATTAAATGTCACAGAGAACAATGTCTCCTTTATCTATAAAATGCATAATGGTCTCTATAAATATCCAAGGTCACGCTTTTCAGTTATTTGTAAACATGTCAGTTCAATTGAAGAAGTTGCCCAAAAGTACAAATTTTCAGGGGTATTTATTATGCTTTTCACATAACACATTGGACTGTTTCAATGAAAAGGAAAGAATTATCTAAATAATTTGTAATTATGGTTGTGTAGAAGGGTACCATTTAAAATATTTTAAAAAATAAAATTAGGGCTGGAGAAAAGACTTAGCACTTAAGATGCTTGCCTACAAAGCCAAAGGACCCAGGATTGATTCCCCAGGACCCATATAAGCCAGATGTACAAGGTTGAACATGTTTCTGGAGTTTGATTGCGATGGCTAGAGGCCCTGGTGTGCCCACTCTTCCTTTCTCTCTTTCCCTCCCCTTCTCTCTCTCTCTCTCTCTCAAATATATATATATATATATATATATATATATATATATATATTATATATATAATATATATATATAATAAAATAAAACCATGTGTTGAAGACATGGCTCGACATTTAAGATGCTCGCAACTAGAGCCAAACAACCCACCTTTCAGTCCCTAGCATGCATCTTGAGTTTGTTTCCAGTGGATAAAAACCCTGTTACTCTCTTCTCTCCTCTCCTCTCCTCTCCTCTCCTCTCCTCTCCTCTCCTCTCCTCTCCTCTCCTCTCCTCTCCTCTCCTCTCCTCTCCTCTCCTCTCCTCTCCTCTCCCTTCCCCTTCCCTCCCCCTCCTCTCCTCTCCTCTCGCCTCCCCTCACCTCTCTCCTCTCCTCTACTCTCCTCTTCCCTCTCTCTCTCCCCCATCCCTCTCTCTCTCCCATACAAATAAATAATTAAATATTTTGAAAAAAAAAAAACATAAGATTACAGCTAACTTCTTACTTTGTAGATTAACATATAGTTACATCACAGCTATCATCAATGGGCTTCTAAGAGATAAGTGAAAAGAATAGCACTTGGGACATAGGGAATAGTAGATTGATAAGGCTACTTGAGGTGGGCATTGAGAGTTGCAGCCTGACATCACTTCTGTACAAGCTCTTTGCTTCCTGGTCTTCCAGAATGTGAACAAGCCAGCTACAATCTACTCATATGAAGGCCAGTACCATCTCAGCCACCAATACTCCCCACATGCCATGATATTGTATATTCTCAATGCTGAGGCAAACTTAAAGTTTTCTCCATTAATTTTTATATCAAATATTCTGTCATAAAAATGAGAAAATTAGTTAACATAATTCCCATGTTCTCTATTTCATTATATTTCTTTACCTAAATCCCCATTAAATTTAAAACATAGAATGCATCATACTCAACAACGTGACTACCTGGAAGACTTTTCTAATTTACCTCATTGAAGCATACTTGTGATACTGTGTTTAAGCCTTCATTATATTCTGTAAATACTGCTTTCATTG
The DNA here is from genome assembly GCF_020740685.1 of Jaculus jaculus. Taxonomy (NCBI): domain Eukaryota; kingdom Metazoa; phylum Chordata; class Mammalia; order Rodentia; family Dipodidae; genus Jaculus; species Jaculus jaculus. The sequence continues at coordinate 48,767,909 of NC_059104.1, forward strand.
ACTATTATTCTAATTTTATATTCAATGTCATATTTTATCATAATACATCTATTGCTCAGTAATCACAGAAATTAATATTCATCCTCCATGGTACTTATAAGATATTGCGTCTTGAATATACCAGATTATGATCAAATATATTGTCAATAAATGATAAAAAAAAGTAGTGCCCTTTACTATTGGGTTAATGTGTCTTAAATTTCTCAATAATTATTTTAGCTTTATTAACTTTAAAATCCTCAATAATTACTTCATTCAAGTACATAGTATTCATTTATCCATAAAAGTTGTATACCTAGAAAAGTTACTATATGTATATAGAAATGATTCAATAAACAGTCAATAGAAACAATGAATGAGAATTTTAGATGTGATACATAAAAATCCAAAGTTCTTTGTATATAAGTTAGAAATGTAAAATGTTTTAACAATGTTTTGTTTAGAAAATAAAGCAATTTGATTTATTTCTTGAAAAAAAATATTTATTTTGTATAGAGTTCTACAAAATGAATTTTTATGTTATCTCAAAGATATAGAAATAGCCTCACAGACTTGAATATGTAAACATTGATCTATTTTGCAATGATGTGCCAGAATATGACAGAAAATTATTATGATCATAATGTGCTTAAGAATGCCGTAGAAGGCTGGAGAAATGGTTTAGCAGTTAAGGTGGTTGTCTGGAAATTCTAAGGATCTGTTTTCGACTCTGCAAATCCCATGTAAGCCAGATGCACAAAGGGTGAATGAAGCACAAAACTGAACATGTCCAGTGGCTGAGGCCCTGCTGCTCCAACTCTCTCTCTAAAATAAATAACTAGGAATGCCATATAATAATTGTATATTATTTTGTTCAGTTTATTCTCTTCAAATTATAAGCAAAATGTAGATTGAATCATTTAAAATATCTAAAAATAATATTAGATATCTTGCAGAGCCTGTTTGAAAACTCCACATAAGTGCATGAAACTCAAGTTACTCAATAAATAATATGTTTTATGCTTTATATTCAATTTTCACCATTTAAGATATGTAAAAGCATATATAGATAGATAGATAGATAGATAGATAGATAGATATAGATTTATATGTAGATAATTAGATCCATATATAGATATATCCATAGATAGATTATGATAGATAGATAGATAGATAGATAGATAGATAGATAGATAGATGGATAGGTGAAGAGGAGGGAAAACACTTACTTATGAACCAGCTCAACTTTTCTTACTAAAGCTTTAATTCAGTTTACTCTCCTGTCATTCCATCTTCCAATGCTCCACATTCTCACAAGGAAACCTTGGTAACTATTGGAATTTAAATGCTTATTACAGTCAGATGAAGTTACCATTCTACCTTTAATTTATCTTCAATTGATAAGCAATTGCCCACTGACATGTATAAGTGGATAATACATATAAACTTTCTACTTAATATGCCTAAAACTGAGTTTTTACCAAACTCACTGTAATATTCAAAACTTCTAAATGTATTTCTTCCCCTCTTACCATCTGCTCTACCATACATACACCTTCTGTTTTTAGAAAAAAATATATCTTCTTTGGTGCTTTCCTCTTTTTCATTTCTAGAAAATATCCTCATTAAATTATGTATATTGTATGTACAAAATATATTTCAAGTCTGCCTCCAACTCTCCTTCATTTTGATGAGTTTCTTCCATTGCACCATCGCTTTCCTGTCTACTGAAAAATGCTTGTACCTACTCAGTAATACACTGCTGAGTTTAACTTTCAATTTTTTATAAGAAAAACAAAATTAACTTTTGATAAGATGTTAATTTGACCATTTCTCCAAAGTGATAAAAAAGTGATGTTACAGTGTCAGGAAATAGTAAGATGATAATATGACTGTACATGTGAAAGAATGAAGATGAACCCTCACATTATACATGTAAAAAGTTCAAAACTCTAGTTATGTAAAAATGGAGTAACAAGATAAACCTTTCAAATCCTTGAAAATGTGTGTAAAAGGAAATGCTCATGATATTGGATTTGGCAAGTGCCATGGATATGAATCCAAGTGTATAGATAAAATAGGAAAGAGATAATTCAATTCTACTAAGCAAGATTTAAAAGTTTGTGTGATGCCCACACAAGTGCAAGAGTGGCACACAGCCATGGTGGGGAACCAACTGCTCTTGATTTGGCTAACTGATCCCCTCAATGGTACTGGACCCATAGCTGGAGCTGGGAAACAAGTGAGAACCATATCCAAACATAAGCCCACTCTCCAATATCAAGCTACCATCAATCATGGGGTACAAGAGGGCCTACACCTATTAAACTCTCTATCAAAAAAGTAAGTGTTATCTCAATTTTCTGGGTGCTAACTTACTCTCTGTTAGAGAATCTGCTTCTCTTTTTCAGATAGATGCAGATCCTAAGGAGAGAGCTGCCCCATCATACCTCAAAATCTGCCCGACTGAAACTAAGGAAAATTGGCGAAACAAGCAAGGGTGCTGTTTTCCTGATGAACCAGATACCAGCACAAAGGGAAAGGAGACCAACACAGAGAAAAATCAACTCCTACCAAATCAGAGAGCCAGAGCCTCACAGGCCCCCAACACCTCAGCACTGAAGCAGACCAAAAATGAACCCAACATGGCTCAGGGAAATTTTGCAGAAGAGGGGGGCGGAAAGAATGTCAGAGTCCCATGTTGGGTCATGATATGCAGAGAAATTTATCATACCAATAACTGTGGGCTAACTCCACAATGCATGACCCATTTACATTAACCAGGAGGGGCCATTGGGAGGGGGTAGGTCATGGATGAGCCTAAACATTGGACCAAACTGCCTGTATTTGCTGAAAAGAAAACTAATAAATAAAAAAGTTTGCACAAAAAGATGAGATATTAAATCAGGAAAGATAACCTATTCATCAGTTTAACTATCTACCCTTTTATACCTGGGGCATTTTATGTTGTATAGTTTTCATGGTTCACCTATAAACTGTGAACAATTTATAAGAATTTAGTGTCTCTCTGAGCTAGTGTTCCATTATGTGCATATACCACATCATATTTATTCATTCATTCATGGATGAACAATTGGAGGGGGCGATTTTGCTTTCTTTGCTATTGTGCCTAATTTTCCTATTAACACAGGTTTGCAAATATCTGTTACAGTCTTTATACTCAATGTATTTGTTTTTATACTCAGGAGTGTAATTGTTGGCTAATGTAGTTTTTTTTTATTTTTGTTTGAGGAATGTCTATACTGTTTTCAACAGTACCTGCCTCATTTTACTTTCCAACCAACTCTGTACTTTGTCCAAATCTTCTAAAACACTTAATTTTTTTAATAGTGTAATATTTGTTGCCTGAGGTTTGGCAGAGCAGGAGAATGTTGATTTATTCAGAAATGAGTATTTCTCAATTTGAAAATTTTGAAAACTGGGCTGGAGAGATGGCTTAGCGGTTAAGCGCTTGCCTGTGAAGCCTAAGGACCTTGGTTCAAGGCTCGATTCCCCAGGACCCATGTTAGCCAGATGCACAAGGGGCGCATGCGTCTGGAGTTCGTTTGCAGTGGCTAGAAGCCCTGGTGTGCCCACTCTCCTCTCTCTCTGCCTCTTCTCTTTCTGTCTGTTGCTCTCAAATAAATAAATAAAAATAAAAATAAAATAAAAAAAAACAAAAAAAAAGAAAATTTTGAAAACTATTCTAACAATCATTGATACTGCTGTCTTTACAATGCTGTGAAGATATTTATTGCCACTTAATTTCACTTATAAATGGCTAAAAATAATGTGGTATATATATTTAAAAAATAACATTAGGACAAATTCTCACCTAAAAAATTACAGTACAACTAAGATGCTTTATCCAGTTGACATGAGCAGTGTTTATCACTTGAACCTGAATCACTATACACTGTATACATTATATATGAGGAAGAAAGGTCTAATTCTAGTCACATTCAATATTAAGGTTACTGTCATCCTAGAGTCTTCACACATTCCACATCTATGGCTCTGAAGCTTCTCTCTCGCTCTCTCAGTCTACAGTATACCACTTTCTGCACATTTCTGGCCGTGCCTTTCATGTGGAAGCCTTCACTGATGCACTTGTCTCAGCCTACACTGTCACACACCCAGTTTGTAATATCGTTTAAATATAGCTACTTATTTGTGAGCTGCTAAAATAAATTTTCACTGTTATTGCTCAGAGAATCCTAGTTTGCTTCTACTATGCTTTGGAAGACTCTACAGGGCTGATAACATACTAATAGTGAATTAAATAAATGGCATGTTTTGAAAAGGATATGAAACAAGATGAAAGAAGAGAAAGAATGATGGATGGACAGGTGAATTTTACATCTCTAAAATGGAAACAGAATGACATTTCTACTGAACATTGGACATAAAGTTGTTATAAGGCCCATGTGTATAAATTTTTAAAGTATTATTTTCAAATATAAAATGAAGTAATTTAAGCATATGTTAAAAGTCTGCAATCTTTAATTGTTTATCTCAGGAGCACATCATGGGGAAAGAGTGTTAGTGACATAATATATTTGGTTTAGTTCTCAGGGAGCACTGGGAAGCTTGACACAGTGAAACACGGTATGATAAAGCAAGTGTGTAGGATATCATTGCAAGCAATGGTGACTCCACTCTGCAGGGGATCTCCAGAAGCTAGTCTTTATTACCTGATAAATATCATCTGGGCATATCACCAAGTTGTCATCTCAGGCTTGGATACTTCTGAGAAACTGCTTGCTCCTGAGAAGCAGGGGGAAATTATATTTGGTTTAAGTTTTTCATTTAGTTTAGTTCTGTTCCCCATAAGGATCACCTGCCAGCACTTTCAGCTCCCTCACATTCTGAGAATGTGAAAAGGATCTATAATAATTATAGGCAGAAATCACTGAAGTGCTCATACATAGACATCAGTAAAAGAAAAATCAGGTCTAACTTATACATTTATTTTATGGCAACGACAATGGACCAAAGTGATGCATCGTGCCAGTTTATTATACCCCAATCATCAGGACAATGAAGTGATGGAACATGCCATTTAAATGAGAAGATGGGAGTCACAGGAGAGGTATGACATGGAAAACAATGTGTGTAACCAAATGATTAGCCAAGGAAGTATTGTTTTATTGTGTCAAAATATTCCACTCTGGGATGGAGAGATGGCTTAGCGGTTAAGCGCTTGCCTGTGAAGCCTAAGGACCCCGGTTTGAGGCTCGGTTCCCCAGGTCCCACGTTGGCCAGATGCACAAGGGGGCGCACGCATCTGGAGTTCCTTTGCAGGGACTGGAAGCCCTGGCGCGCCCATTCTCTCGCTCTCCCTCTACCTGTCTTTCTCTCTTGTCTGTCGGTCTCAAATAAATAAATAAAAATTTAAAAAAAAATATTCCACTCCATCTCAGTGAGAGCATATATGTGTGTGTGTGTGTGTGTGTGTGTGTGTGTTTGTGTGCATGCGTGTATATAGTTTATTTGTTGTAAAACATGGATTGCTTCCTAAACATAAATTCTCATCTTATCATTACTCTTGGAAATATATGATTCTTAGGATCAATGATGCAAAACAAAATCCTGGTATACTTGTGATGAACAGACATTTTGAAATTCAAAACATTTTTGATGGCTTTCCTGTTGTTCCTTGTATAAAATATAGATGTTTAATGTAAATAGAAACCCATAGGAAAATCATTGCAGTGAAAAAATTGTGGAGCTGAATCTTGTAAAGCTAAGCAGAGAAAAAAGGACATATAAAGAGAACAAAAATAAATTCATTGTTATAATCTGCTATGAATTTGTGGTTTCCTGTTATGAGTATAGCTATTTCTTCTTAATTGAAACTTTACTCCTGGATAGGAGAGGGAGGATCAGTAGACTCAGGAAGCTAATAGCATTCACTAGGAAAAATAGGCGCAAGATGCAAGAAGGTCAGAGAGTGAGAAGAAACACCAACTTGGTATAAGGAGTAAATAATTGCTAGAAAAGACAAAATATTCAGTGGTGTTGCCTGCAGGTTGATCAGGGTACTATTGAGAAATCAGTTCGCATTTGTGCTAGGGTAGACTTTTCATTGATCTAAATATCTTTGAGTAACCCTTTTTCCATTAAGTAAATCCTCACCCATGATATTATGACACCCAGAAATGAACTATTTAACCAAAATGGAAATGGGTAGAATTTGGTCGGTTGTCAGCACCCTGTATTTACATAATAGAATTTTGTTCATGTCTACATACTCACATACAAAATCACACAACTTTAAAGCTAACATCTATAAATCTACATGAGAAAGCAACATGAGTAAAATTTTATTTTTACTTGTTAAAATAATTATCTTTAAAATTATTACTTTGAGATGTTCTCATTACTAGTTAATATCAAACCACATTTGTGTAAAATCTCAGTACATGAAGCAAAAATAAGAAAGAAATGTTTAAATTTATATTTTTGCACTAAGATGATATTGAGTCTTTTTGTACGTTCCAAATTCCAACGCACAGAGTGTAGGATGTTTTTGGAAAGTGGTGAATGAATAAGTGTCCCTATGAAGGAGAAGTGACTGACTTTCTACTTGTCTGATTTCAGACTGCTAACTTCCAGAACTAAAAGGGAATACATTTAAATTTTTACAATCTATAAGGTTTGGGGCAAGTTTTTACATCTACAATGGAAAACAAATACAAATTTTAGCAACTGGAAGTGGTGTGTTACAAAAACAAATGCCTAAAAACTGGAAAATATTTTATGAATGGTTAATAAGAAGAGATTATAATTATGAGAAAAAAATCAAAGCCCCTAGAATTATTTGAAAAGACTGTGAAAAAGAGACACCAAATTGTCATTAAATGTTCATAAAATGTGGGGCTCTTTAAGAGACTACTGATATTGTTTTACAAGATTTACATGGCATTAGAATAATTGGTGAGGACTTCCAGTCAAGACAGCATCCACCTAATCCCACTTCAGCTCCTGGCAAAACTAATAATAATAAAAATAATAATAATATAAATAATAATAATATAAATAATAATAAAAGAGTTAACTAAAGTTGAGCCAAAATATATAAGACCTCAATAATAAGCTTGATAAGCTCAATGAAAACATAAATAAATGTAAGGAGGAATTCCAAGAATCATTAAGAAAATCAAAAATTGATATGAAAAGGGAACTTGAAAAAGGAATGGTAACTATACAAAGGCAATACAAAATACCAACTAAATTGAACAAGTCAAAACCTCTCTAGAATCCCTCAAAAACACAGTCAGTCATGTAGAGCACAGAAACTTAGATCTGGACTAAAAGACAGAAGAATCAGTTCACGAGTCTAAAAGATTGAATAAGTTCAAAAATTTTTGTGAACAGAAGTTGAGGGAACTGTTGGACACTCTTATATGTCCCAATATTTGGATCATGGGTATACTAGAAGGGGAAGAAATTCAGACCAAAGGCATAGAGAATTTAATCAACAAAATTATAAAACAAAACTTTCCCACCCTCTAAAAAGAGAGCCATATCAAGATACATGAAGTTAACAAAAACCCAAGAAGACTGGACCTAAAGAGAAACTCTCTAATACATATTATCAATAAGACTCTAAACAATGAAAACAAGGAGAAAGTCCTAAAAGTAGCAAGGAGAAAACACATTACATATAAGGAAACTCCATAAGAATTACCTCAGAGTTCTCAATGGACACCCTGAAAATGAGAAGGGCCTGGCATGGAACACTGCAAAGTCTAAAAACTTATGGATTCCAATCCAAACTACTTTACTCAGTGAAAGTATCCCTCATAATAGATGGTGAAAGAAAAAATTTACATGATAAAAGTCAGCTGTACAAGTACATGAACACAAATGCAAACCTACAAAGAATACTTTAGGGAATGCTCCATTCAGAAGAGTCAAATAACCAATCTCAAGAGCCTGCAAGAAGCTGACAACAATAACCAAATCAAGAGAATGCTCGAAAAACTACAAAGTCCAAGAAGACACCAAACCTCATAAAGCACCACCATATGGCAGGGATTAAATCAAACCTCAAAGTTAGGGCCTTAATTAACACATCAACAGACACAAGTTAACAGGGTGGATCATCAAAAGGACCCCTCAATCTGCTGTCTTCAAGAAACCCACCTCACCACTAAAGAAAGACAGCTCCTCAGGGTGAAAGGGTGGGAAATCATATTCCAAGAAAATGGAAATAAAAAATAAGAAGGCTTAGCTATACTAATATCAGAAAAAAACAGACTATAAACCAAAAGTAATCTAAAAAGGCAAAGAAGTCCACTTCTTACACATCAAGGGAATGATCCAACTAGAGAATATCACAATCATAAAGCATTATGCACCAAACACAGGTGCACCACAATTCATAAAACAAAATCTACTTGACAACAAGCAGGAATAAACACCAACACCATCATAGTTAGGTGCTTCAATAATCCACTATCATAAATAGACAGATTATCCAAATAGAAAATCAACAGGGAAGTAAGAGAGCTTGACCACACTATAGATCAACTAGGCCTAATGGACATTTACAGAACATTCTATCCCAAATGTACAGAAAATACATGCTTCTCAGAAGCCCATTCTCCAAAATAGATCATATATTAGGCCATAAAGCCTACCTCCATACATTTAGGAAAATTGACATAATGTGCTACATGATATCAGATAACAATGCTGTAAAGCTAGCAATTAACAACAAGAGATGCACCAGGAACTCTGTCAGCTCCTGGAGACTGAACAAAATGCTTTTAAACAATAAACGGGTAGTGGATGAAATAAAAAATGAAATTGTAAAATTTTTGGAATTCAATGACAATGAGAACACAGTGTACCAAAACTTATGGGACATAATTAAGGCAGTCCTTGGGGGGGAGGCAGGAATTAATAGCAGTAAATGCCTTCATAACAAAGACAGAGAGATCCCAAATGAATAACCTAATTATCCATCCAAAGACATTGGACAAACAAGAAGAATCCAAACCAAAAAGCTCCAGACTGAAGGAAATAATCAAGATTCTACCTTATACCAATAAAGATAGCAAACATTTAAAAAGTAAAATGGAAAAAAAAAGGTTGGTGAGGATGTGGAGAAATAGTAAACTTCATTCAATGTTAGTATGAATGTAAGCTGGTCACTATGGAAATCATTATGGAGACTCCCGCAAAAGATGAATATAGAGTTATTAGTCCCTTACTGGACATTTATTTACCTTAATGTGCTCCATGGCTCAGTTCAGAGATATTTTCTCAACCATATTTATAGCTGCTCAATTCATGATAGCTAAGAACTAGCTTCAACCCAGGTGCTAATCATTGGATGAATGGATAACCAAGATGTGGTATATCTAGACAGTGGGATTCTGCTCAGCAGTAAGAAAAAATGACACCATGAAATGTGTAGAAAAATGGTCAAACTTGGAAGAGATCACACTCAATGAACTCATACAATGACTGAAAGGCAATCATCACATGGTCTCTTTCATCTGTGACTCCTAGCCCAGGTTGCTGACATACCTGTTAGGCATCTTGAGGCCTGGGCAACAGGGAGAGTAAGGCTGGAGGAGAGGGAAAGGGTGGGGGAAGAGGGACACACAAATATGAACAAAAGTTGACCTGGTACCATAGAAACCTATTTCCTGGAAGAAGACTAAATGATTGAACCCTCAACAGGGAACACCTGAATCAAAGAGACCTGGAGAAGGTGAGATGAATTCTAACCTTAAATTAATTTCTCCTATTTCTTTATTTTTGTTGTTTGTTTCTTTTTCTTTTTTCTTTTCCCTTGGTGCTGGCCTGTAACTCCAAGTTTGAGGATGTGGTTAACACCCACAATGATCTGTTGATTAAAGAGTCTACACAATCTCCCAAAACAAACAAGACAGACTTCCTTCAGAGCACTTGATTACCCACCAGAGATTAATGGTAAGACTCTACTGCTGAAGACACCATCTGCTGTTGGCATAGAACATGAAGAGAACTGGCTGGAATCCAGAAGAGAGCCAGTCCCCAAAGAGCTAGCCTGTCTAGTGCTGGAAGGCACTACATGAGCCACTGGAGTGTGGTGGTTTGATTTAGGTGTCCCCCACAAACTTGGGTGTTCTGAATGCTAGGTTCTCAGCTGATAGAGATTTGGAAATTAACACCTCCTGGATGCAGTGTATCTTTAGGGTGGACTTATAGCCAGCTCCCCCTTGCTAGTGTTTGGCACACTCTCTTGTTCCTGTTGCTTCTTGACACCTGACTGTGTAGCTTTGGCCTTTTGGAGATGATTTTCAGGAGGAATGTGGAAGGATTTGAAACCTTGCCCTAAGATATGACTTGCAGTGCTATAAGTACAGCTTGATGGACTATTCTGGTCAGAGTAGAAACACCTGAATGCAGTAAAATCTATAGACTGTGAGGTTTGGCTTATGAGGATGAGAAAGAGCTTTGCCTGGACTGGGCTAGCAGTTTGTGTGAAGCTTACTGTTATGCCCATTTCCTGAGAACTTGTGCAGTCGCATTGCATAGAAACAGACTGGTGTGAGCAGAGGGTTATAACATGGAAAAAAAAAAAAAATCTTTGGGTGAACTGCTGCCTATTCAAGTGCAATTGAGAGATTCCAATCTTTGAGATTGGGCCAGCTGACCTGCACTGGGGCAACAAGAAGAATGTAGTCTTTTGAAGGGGCCTGAGTGCTCAAGGAGTGTCCTGTTTTTCAAAGTCTGCTTTGTTTCCCCCTGGATAAATAAACTCTCAACACACCTGGTATTATGAAGTATAAGAAATGCAGTAAAGAGGCGGTCATTGAATTTTCAACACAGTCTTGAGTTTTGGAAATGGTCATTGTCAGTGTGAAGCAGTTTTGTTAGATAACTGCATGGAGACCCCATGGAGCCATGAGGATGAATCATGAATTGCACTGGAGACCCAGTGCAAATGCCAGGACCAGAAGATGGCTGCTGAGGAAACCTGCTGGCCTAGATGAAGTTTTAAGTGACTGTGAGTAGCCTAGCTGGAGGGGCAGAATTGGAAGTCCAGAGACTTATGGTGGCTAGAATTATTGAACTTGGAAACTTGTCGCTGGCAAGACAGAATGTGATGATTGCCCTGGTTGTTTCAAATCTTGTATTGGTTGCAAATTTCTTTGCTATGCCAGTGCATCTTTTGCAGTGTGATTGTTTATTCTGTGCCATTATGGTTTTGGGGGGATTTTGGTATTATGGCTCAGTTAAAAGATCTTGGACTATGGGGATTTTTGAACATCATTGGGATTGACAAAAACTATGGCAACTTTTAAAGTTACACTGAATGTATGGTATTTTACATCATGCATGCATCAGCTTTGGGGGGCCAGGGCAGAATGTGGTGATTTGATTCAGGTGCCCCCCCATAAACTTAGGTGTTATGAATGCTAGTTTCCCAGCTGATGGAGATTTAGGAATTAACACCTCCTGGAGGCAATGTATCCTTGGGGGTGGGTTTATGAGTATTATAGCCAGCTCCCCCTTGCTACTGTTTGGTACAATCTCCTGTTCCTGTTGTCCACCTTATGAGGACCAAAGGTTGATGTACACCCTCTGTTCATGCCATCATTTTCCCTATGATCATGTAGCTCCCCTTTGAGCCTGTAAGCCAAAATAAACCATTTTTTCCCCAAAGCTGCTCTTGGTTGGGTAATTTCTACCAGCAATGTGAATCTAACTGCAACATAGGGAAAAGTGGCCAACTTCTGTTTGAGCAACTCAAGGTCTAAGCTATTCAGAACCAAACAACATGAAGTGATGCTCACATAAGTTGAATAGTGGAACATAGCCTTGGTGGGTAACTAACTACTCTTGGATTGGATAACAGATCTGCTCAGTGGAAAGGAACCCATATCTGGAACTTAGAAACAAGTCAGAATTATATCTAGGTAATTATTTTGCTTTCCAATATCAAGTTCCTACTAATCTTGAGCTCTAAGTGGGTCTACTCCCATTAAATTCTCTCTAAATTAATAATGGTTATACATTTTAACCTGTGCTGACTTCACTCTCCAATGGAGAATCTGCCTCTCTTTTTCAGATGGAAACAGGACCTGAGGACAAAAACAACCCATCACACTCTACTCCAGCTCCAGATGAAACTACAGAGGAAGGAGCAAGAGTGCTGCTTTCTGGATGAACCTCATATCAGCACAAGAGTGAAAGAGATATACATTGAGAACACTCAACACCTACCAAACCAGAAATCCAGATACCACTAATGAGCCCATCACAGAAGTAGACTTAAAATGTACCCAACATGACTCAGGGAACTTTGCAGAAGTAGGGGCAAAAAGCTTGTTAGAGCCATAAGTTGGGACATTATGCACAGAGATATTGCCTCTCCCCATAACTGACTGCTACCTCTCAAAATGCATGACTCACAATTTCCATGCAGTTGACCTGCATCCCCAAGGCGTAGGGCTCCTTTGGAAATGGGGCAGGGATGAGGGGAAAGATGGTACCAACATGTGGTGTTTACATACTTAGTATGTCTATAACTAATAAAAATAAATTGTAAAGGTTCTGTGAGAAAGTCATCAAATAGAGATAAAGATGGCCTCTGGTCCTTTATGACCCCTAATGGAAAGCAGGTCTTCTGCTGCCATGCTCACAGATAGTACCCAGGACCATAACTCAACTAGCCTTAGGTTTCCCTGAGGAAGGTGCTTCGCCTTCCTTTCTATTTGGGTTTGGTCTTAGTCAACAGGGGAGCACTTAAAGTGACCATATATATTTTCTAACAGTCAGACCTGAAGGGCTCAAAAGGAAATGAAGAACATGAATAAAGAAAATGAAAAACATGGCATGCATTTCAAAACCAAGAGAATAGGATTCTTATTACACAACTAAAAGATCAGTAAAGATATCCTGTAGTTGTATGGACCATGGACCATGTCTTGATGTTTAAGTGAGATTCCTAGGCTCAGTTTTCAAGGTATAGCCTATATACTTCTTGGTGATTATAATAAAAAAGTGGAGGGCCAAACACAAAGAAACACACTGGTGAATGCAGGAAATGTTTTAGGTTACAAAGAATATAAATTTAGGGGATTCTCTCAGGGAAAATGTTTAGCATAGACAATTAAGGAATGAAACTAGACAGCTATTTACTAGTATGTTTGAAGGAGCAAAAGAAAATCAACTATGATACATGGAATTCTTTGGAATGAATGTTTTATAAGAACTGATAACAGAGATATAGAAGAAAAAGAAAACATGGAGGAGGAAAGAGACCAAAGGGAAAGAGACAGAGTGTTTTGAAGTGGTAGAGGATGGAAGATATAAAACTGGGGAATTTAAAAATGACTTAAAGAATCAGGATCCAAACAATGCAGATGGTAAGGAAATCAATTCTCAAGTTGTCACAGGCAATGGGGCTTACTGGCATGAGGACATCAGCCTAGTCATACGGGTTTGAATTTCTGATTAACATGAATGTATGATTAAAAAAAAGTTACCACTTATGTAGCCACCCCCCATCAGTGCTTGTATGCCTTACAGTTTCGGTTACCTGTGGTTAGTTACATTCTTAAAATATTAACCAAAATAATCCTACAGCAGGGAATTTATGAGATTTTCCTTGTTATTTTGAGTCCTGAGGGACATGTTGAAAGTGCATCTTCCTGGTTCCATCATGCTGAGTAGAAGCATCCAGTTGCTCTCTCTTCCATGGTTCAGTGTTCATACTTCCTCCCTATGTCAGATGACAGTGACCACTGTCAACCAAATATACTGTAGCATACTTCTATGATGTTAAAGTATTAATTTCTAATAATTTATTCTGTACTTTTTTGTAGTTGGTAAAATATACATACTATATAGAATTATATCTTGGAGTTGTGAATAGTATCCTCAAAGACAAATGAGAATGACTGCAGTTTTTAATGACATTTTATAGTAGAACTATGAGCTTAAAATTTGTACATAAGGAAATATGCAAATAAAACATTTTAGTTTTAAACATAGAATTGCCTTGGAATTTTTAATTTATTTAGTTCAGAGTGCCCTGGTCTATGGAAGGTTGAAAAGTGATCTCAAAGCTGCATTACATCTGGTTATTTAATAAATTGATTCTTTTTAAAATTAATTATGGACATACTTAGTATGAAGATATCATGTGTTCATACCATCCTTTCCCTTGTCCCTGCTCCCATTATGCTAAAGGCCCTCCTCACTGTAGTCAAATATTTTCCCTGTGAATTTGTGGGTTATACATTGTGGGAGCAGTGGTCAGTTATTGGGGAGAGGCAGTGCCTCTGGGCATGATGTCCCAACTTGTGGCTTTAACAATCTTTCTGCCCCTTCTTCTATAAAATTCCCTGAGCCATGTTGGTTATATTTTAAATCTACTTCAGTGATGGGCTTTTAGGAGCCTCTGGGTCTCTGATTTGGCAGGTATGGAGTATTCTCAGCATCTGTTTCCATCACCCTTTCTCTGATTGACAGTCTCACCATGGAAGCTGAATTCTTGCTCTTCTCCCCAATTACTCTGTGGTTTAACCTGGGGATTGGATAAAGTACCAGAAGTGGTTTATCTTCTCAGGCCTCGCTGCCTTCTGAAAAAGAATAGAAGATTCTCCAACGGACAGTAAAGTCAGCACAGGTTAAAGGGTATCAGAGTTAATAAGGAAGAATTTGATGGATATTTTCCATCTTTTACCCCAAGATTAGTGGAAGCTTGATATTGAAGAGCATATTTTTTTGTCTTCATAGAATTCTAATGTGGTTCCCAGATCCAGATACGGGTTCCTTTCTACTAAGTGGATCTCTTGGCCAATCAGAAAGCTATCAGTTACCCATCAAGGCTGTGTACCACCATTTAACTGGTGTGTACATGTTGTCATGGTGTTTACATCTGGGTAGCTTAGACCCCAGTTTGGTTGGACAATTGTTGGCCACTTTCACCTAGTAGCTCATGCAGCACTTTCCAACACCAGACAGGGTAACTGTCTGGGGCCTGGCTCTCTTCAGGATTCTGGCAAGGTCTCTCTTTGTTCTGAGCTGGCACCATATGGTCTTACCATTTAATTTAGGTGGGCAATCAAATACTTTAACAGAAACTTGTCTTGTTTTGGAGACCTTGTAGGTCAGGTGTCAGATCTTATAAAGTCCAACAAAGAGAAAGAAGCTAGTAGGCAGGTATGGATGGGAATTTCAAGATATTAGGGACACTGTGAAAAGATCAAACATTAGAATTCAGGGTATAGTATAAGGAGAATAATTTCACTCCAAAGGCACAGTAGATGTTTGCAACAAAATTATAGAAGAAAATTTTCCCCAAATTGGGAAAGAAATGCCAATGCAGACACAGGAGTCTTTTAGAACACCAAACATAAAAAACCTAGCAAAACTTCTCCTCCCCATGTTATAATTAAATGACTAGACACACAAATCAAAGAAAATATATTGAAAGCAGTTAGAAAAAGCAAGTCACCTACAAAAGCAAGCCCATCAAAATAACAGCAGATTATTCAACACAAACTTTAAAGTCAGAAGGGCTTGGAATTATGTGTTCTGAAAGATAACTGACAACCAAGATTACTTTATCCTGCAAAACAATCTAACCAAATTGATGGAGAAATAAGTATATTCCACAACACAAACAGGCTAAAGGAAGTTATGGCATCTTATTTAGGTCTACAGAAAATACTTGAAGGAATCCTTCATCCTGGAGAGAAAGCAAAACACAAACATGAGAAAAACGGAAATAATAAACCATACTCAAATAATAGTTAAAGCAAGTGAGTAAGCCAGGTGTGGTGGTGCACAACTATAATCCCAGCACTCAGGAGCAGAGGTAGGAGGATCGATGGATCGCTATGAGTTTGAGGTAACCCTGAGACTACATAGTAAATTTGAAGTCAGCCTGGATTAGAGTGAAACACTACCTTGAAATCCATAAAAAGAAAGAAAGAAAAAGAAAACAAAAGAGAAGCAAGTGAGGGTAAACTGAAATCAGGATCCACTACAAAACAAGAAGAATGGAGAGAATAAATTCATACCTTTCAATAGTAACCCTTAATATCAATGGCCTCAGTGCCCCAATCAAGAGACACAGGCGTGCAGACAGGATTTGAAAGCAAAATCATGCCAATTGGTGCCTCCAGGAAACTCATCTTTCCATAACAGATAGACATTGTCTTAGTGAAAGGATGGAAAATGATATTTCAAGAAAATGGGCCTAGGAAACAAGCAGGGTTTGCTCTCCTAACATATATATATATATATATATATATATATATATATATATATATATATATATATATATATATATGGTGGCTTCATTAATCTTTTTTTTTAAAATTTATTAGTTTTCTTATCAGCAAATACAGGCAGTTTGGTACCATTGTTTAGGCTCATCCATGACCTACCCCCTCCCAATGGCCCCTCCTGGTTAATGTAAATGGGTCATGCATTGTGGAGTTAGCCCACAGTTATTGGTATGATAAATGTCTCTGCATATCATGACCCAACATGGGACTCTGACATTCTTTCCGCCCCCTCTTCCACAAAATTACCCTGAGCCATGTTGGATTCATTTTTGGTCTGCTTCAGTGCTGAGGTGATGGGGGCCTCTGAGGCTCTGGCTCTCTGATTTGGTAGGAGTTGATTTTTCTCTGTGTTGGTCTCCTTTCCCTTTGTGTTGGTATCTGGTTCATCAGGAAAACAGCACCCTTGCTTGTTTCGCCAATTTTCCTTAGTTTTAGTCGGGCCCCTTTTGAGTTATGATGGGGCTGCTCTCTCCTTAGGATCTGCATCTATCTGAAAAAAAAGAAGCAGATTCTCCAATGAAGAGAAAGTTAGCACCAGGACAAATAAGATAGCCCTTACTTTTTTTTACAGAGTTTAACAGGCGTAGGCCTTCTTGTACCCCATGATTGATGGTAGCTTGATATTGGAGAGTGGGCCTATGTTTGGATATAGTTCTGACTTGTTTCCCAGCTCCAGCTATGGGTCGCATACCACTGAGGGGATCAGTTAGCCAAATCAAGAGCAGTTGGTTCCCCACCATGGCTGTGTGCCACTGTTGCCACTTGTGTGGGCATCACACCAGGTTATTTGTTGCTAAGTAGGTTAGACCATGAGTTTCTTGGACAGATATTGGTCATTTCCCCCAGTCGCCCATATAGCACCTTCTGGCACTAGACATGCTGAGTATCTGGGGACTGACTCTCTCATGGCTTCCAGCCATGCCTTTCCATTTTCTGTGTCAGCTGCATATGGAGTCCTCAGCAATAGGGTCTTACCACTGACCTTTGGTGGGTCATCAAGTACTCTGACAGAAGTCTCTCATTCTTTTAGGAAACCTTGTAGGTTTCTCTGATCAAAGGCTCATTGTGGATGATAGCCCCTTGCAGGTAGTGGGGGTTACAGGTCAGTGCCCACTAAGAAAATGAGGAAAAAAAATAACTAATATACAAGAGTTGGGGGGGGGAGGGAAGTTGTAGAAGACTTAGGTTAGACTTGATCCTACCAACCCCAATGTCTTGTTGTTCAGGTGTTTCCTGTAAGGGTCTAGTGAAGTTTCAGCCATTTGGTCTGCCTTTTAGGAAGTAGAATTTTATGGTACCATTGCCGTTTGGGTCCACATTAGTGTTTCCCACCCCAATGATGCCCTACCCTCCCTCCCCATCCATCCTAGTGTCTAATCCATGAGGTGCTTGCTGGGTATGTAAGGTATCTTGGGTAGATTCAGGTTAGGTGTTGTAGATGAGTGAGACTAGATGTTGATTTTTTTTTTTTTCTTTCTGTGATTGGGTAAATTCACTGAGAATGATCTATTCCAGGTTCAACCATTTTTCCTCAAATTTCTTTGTCTCATTTTTTCTTGCTGCTGTATAGAATTCTATTGTGTAGGTATAGCACATCTATCAATTTTTCTAGACATGGACATCTGGATTGATTCCAGCTTTTAGCTATTACAAATTGAGCAGCCACAAACATGGTTGAGCAAATCTCTCTGGCTTGTGGTTTCAAGGTTTTAGGGTAGATGCCCAATAAGAGTATAACTGGGTCTGTCGGTAACTCTATAGTCAGATTTTTCAGGTGTCTCCATATTGCTTTCCAAAGCGGTTGTACCATCCTGCATTCCCACCAAAAGAGAATGAGTGTTCCTGCTTCTCCACATCCTCGCCAGCTTTTATTTTCATTTGATTTTTTGATGTTTGCTATCCTCATTGGGGTAAGGTGGAACCTCATAGTTGTTTTATTTTGCATTTCTCTGATGATTAGGGCTGATGAACATTTTCTGAAGTGTGTGTTTGCCATTTGTATTTCTTCCTCTGTGAACTGCCTGTTCATCTCTTTGCCCCATTTTGTGAGGGGGTGTTTGTCTTCTTCTTGTTTAGAATTTTGAGTTCTTTGTAGATTCTAGAGATAAGGCCTCTATCAGGTGGATAACCTGCAAATATTTTCTCCCATTCTGTGGGTAATCTATTGGCTTTGCTTATTATATGCTTGTCTGTAAAGTAACTCTTCAGTTTCATATGATGCCATTGGTTGAGTGACTGTTTAAGAACTTGAGCCACTGGGGTTTTGTTCAGGAAGTCTTTTTCCATTCCTATATCATGGAAAGTACTTCCTAAATTTTCTTCCAGTAGTATTTGAGTTTCTGGTCTTATGTTGAGGTCTTTGATCCATTTGGGTTTGAGTGTATTGCATGGTGAAATGCATGGATCAATTTCAGTTTCCTGCATGTGGTTATCCAGTTTTTCCAGCACCATTTGTTGAAGATGCTATCTTTTTTCCAGCCTATATTGTTTTGGTCCTTGTCAAATATCAAGTAGCTATAGTTGCTTGACATAAAATTCAGGTCCTCAAGTCTATTCCATTGGTCTATACTCCTGTTTTTATGCCAGTAACATGCTGTTTTTATTACTATGGCTTTGTCGTATAGCTTTATATTAGGTATGGTGATGCCACCAGAGGTATTTCTTTTGCGGAGGATATGTTTGGATATCTGAGGCCTTCTGCTTTTCCATATGAAATTTGAGATCATTTTGTCTATCTCTGTGAAGACAATGTAGTGATTTTAATTGGAATTGCGTTAAATCTATATATTTCCTTTGGTAGGATTGTCATCTTCACAATGCTAATTCTGCCTATCCAGGAGCATGGGAGGTCTTTCCATCTTCTCCTGTCCTCCTCAATTTCTTTTTTGACAGTTTTTATATTTTCGTTGTATAGATCTTTTACTTCTTTGGTTAACATTATTCCAAGGTATTTTATTTATTTATTTATTTATTTTTTGTTGCTAGTGAAAATGGAACTGTGTCCCTTATTTCTTTTTCTGTATCTTTGTCATTTGCACACAGAAATGCTACCAATTTTTGTGCATTGATATTGTGTCCTGCTACTTTGCTATAGGAATTAATCACCATCAGGAGTTTTGGGATGGAGTCTCTCAGGTCTCTTACATATACAATCATGTATCAGCAAATAGAGTTAACTTAACTTAACTTCTTCCTTTCCAAATTGTATCCCTTTTATTACCTTCTTTCTTATTGCTTGAACTAGGACTTCCAGTACTATATTGAAAAGCAGAGGTGAGAGAGGCCATCCCTGTCTTGTTCCTGATCATAATGGGAATCCTCCAGTCTCTCTCCATTAAGTATTATTTGGGCCTTTGGAGCTTTGTATATTGCCTTTATTATGTTAAAATGTGAACTGGCCATGCCTATTCTCTCCAGTGTTGTGATCATGAAGTGATGTTGTATCTTGTCAATGGCCTTTTCTGCATCTATCGAAATGATCATGTGGTTTTTATGTTTAAGCTTGTTTATGTGGTGTATTACATTGACAGATTTTTGTATGTTGAATCACCTTTGTGTTCCTGGGATAAATCCCACTGGGCCAAGGTGGATATTGCTTTTGATGTGTTGTTGTATTCGGTTTGTGAGTATTTTGTTCAGGATCTTTGTATCTATGTTCATTAAGGAAATAGGCCCGTAGTTTTCTTTTCTTGTGGCATCTCTTCCTGGTTTGGGGTTTATGGTGATACTAGCTTCATGGAAGGAGTTGGGTAGCTTTTCCTGTTCTTCAATTGTGTGGCACAGTTTTAGAAAGATTGGTTTGAGTTCTTCCATGAAGGTTTGATAAAATTCGGTTGGGAATCCATCTGGTCCTGGACTCTTCTTTTATGGGAGGTTTTTTATTACGTTTTCAATCTCCGTGAGTGTGATGGGTTCATTGAGGTGATTGATCTGCTCTGAGTTTAGCTTTGGTAGATGATATGCATCCAGAAATTTATCCATCTCCTCCACATTTTCCAGTTCTGTGGAGTAGGGGTTTTTGAAGGAAGTCCTGATGATTCTGCCGATTTCACTTCTGTCTGTTGTGATCTCTCCTTTTTCATTTTGAATTTTGATAATTTGGAGCCTCTCCTTTTTTTGCTTGATCAAATTGGCCAGAGGTTTGTCAAACTTGTTTATTTTTTTTTCAACGAGCCAGCTCTTTGTTTTGTCAATTGCCTTAATTGTTTCCTTGGTCTCCAATTCATTGATTTCTGCTCTGATTTTAATTATTTCTTCTGGAGCTCTTTGGGCTGGATTTTTCTGGTTTTTCCAGTGCCTTTAGCTGGATGGTTAGGCTATTGATTTGGGATCTTTGTGTGTTTTTTATGAAGGCATTGAGTGCTATGAATTTTCCCCTGAGAAATACCTTCATTGTATCCCATAAGTTTTGGTATAATGTGTTCTCATTGTCATTCAATTCCAGGAAATTTGCAATTTCATTTTTTATTTCCTCCACTATTCATTTATTGTTTAACAGTGTGCTGTTCAGTTTCCAGATGTCGTTGCGGTTCTTGGTGGGTCTTTTGTTGTTGATTTCTAGCAATATAGCATTGTGATCTGATATCATGCAGGGAATTATGTCGATTTTCCTAAATATTTGGAGGCAGTCTTTGTGACCCAGTATATGGTCTATTTTAGGAAATGTTCCATGGGCTGCTGAGAAGAATGTGTAGTCTGTGGATTTGGGATGGAAAGTTCTGTAGATGTCTGTTACGTCTAAGTGCTCTATGGTTTTGTTGAGCACTCTTACTTCCCTGTTGAGTTTCTGTTTGGATGATCAGTTTATTACTGATAATGGTGTGTTGAAGTCCCCAGCTATGATGGTGCTGGTGGTTATTTCTGTTTTATTGTCAAGTAGGTTTTGTTTTATGAACTGTGGTGCCCCTGTGTTTGGTGCATACCAATTTATGATTGTAATATTGTCTTGATGGATTGTTCCCTTGATAAGTAGGAAGTAGCCTTCTTTGTCTTTTTTGATTATTTTTGGTTTGAAGTTTATTTTATCTGATATTAATATAGCTACACCTGCTTATTTCTTATTCCCATTTCTTGGAATATTGTTTTCTATCCTTCCACCGTGAGGAGGTTTCTGTGCTTAGTGGTAAGGTGGGTTTCTTGAAGGTGGCAGTTTGAGGGGTCTAATTTTTTGATCC
Organism: Jaculus jaculus; assembly: GCF_020740685.1. NCBI lineage: Eukaryota > Metazoa > Chordata > Mammalia > Rodentia > Dipodidae > Jaculus > Jaculus jaculus. The sequence goes on from NC_059104.1 coordinate 48,789,372, forward strand.
ACCCTGTTAGCTTGTTTCTCTTGATGGGTGAATTAAGGCCATTAATATTTAGGGTAATGGCTGTGAGATTTGATTTGATCCCTGCCATGTTGTGGTGGTAGATTTGTGTTGGTGTTTTCATGGGATTTGATATTTTTTTGTGTCTACTCTGGGTTTGTTTGTTGTGATCTGCTTCTTGTAAGAATTTGTGTTTGGTTATTTGTTTCTTCTCTGTGGAAAATTTCCTGGAATACTTACTGTAGTTTTGGTTTTGTGTTCATATAATTGCATAGCTGAGTTTTGTCATGGAAAGTTTTTCTTTCACCATCTATTATGAGGGAGACTTTTTCCGGGTAGAGTAGTTTGGGTTGGAAGCCTTAGTTTCTTAGAGATTTGAAGTTTCATTGCAGGCCCTTCTAGCTTTCAGGGTTTCTATTCAGAAGTCAGAAGTAATTCTGATGGGGTTTCCTTTGAAAGGGGTGTGCTGTTTTTCCCTATCTGATTTTAGGATTTTCTCTTTGGTGTGAATGTTTAGAGTCTTAATGATACTATGTCTTGGGGAGTTTCTCCTTTGGTCCAGTGTGTTTGGAGTTCCGTTGGCTTCTTGTATCTTGATGGGCCTTTCTTTTAAGAGACTGGGGAAGTTTTCTTCAATTATTTTGTTAAATAACTTCTCCATACCTTTGGTCTGGTATTCCAATGATTCTGATATTTGGATGTTTAAGTGCATCCCATAATTAACTCATGTTCTGTTCACAGGAACTTTTGAACTTACTGAAATTTTTGAACTCTCAAACTGTTTCTTCCATCCTGTCTTCCATGTCAGAGTTTCTATCTTCCACTTCACTGACTCTATTCTTGAGAGCCTCTAGAGAGTTTTGTACTTGTTCAATTAAGTTTGCATTTTCTACTACCTTCCTGTGTATCACTTCCAGCACTTTCTCCAGCTCCCTTTTCACTTTCTGATTTTCTTGATGATTCTTGGAATTCATCCTTGCATTTCTTTATGTTTCTTTTAGTGTGGCCAGCTGATTTTTAAGGTCCTCTTTTTTTTTTTTTTCACTCTTCCTCAACTCTCTTAGCTCTCTTTGAATTCCTTCCAGTGTCTTATCATATTGCTCTAGCTTAGTGATGGTAGCATCCACATGATTATTGGTCCTTTGTTGCTTTCCTGCAAGTTATAGCATTAGGTTGTTCAGGGTTGCATTGCTCATAGCTTCCACTTGATGTTTTGATCCTAAAAACTCTTCTGTGTTTTGTTTAGATGTAATTCTTTTTGGACTGGGTGGTCTATCTGGATTTTCTTGCATTTTATTTTTCATGTTATTTCTTTTGCGCTGTGGTCTACCCATGACAGTGTATGGGCCGGTAGGTGGGTGGACCAGCCTGGGCTCTAGCTCGATGGGAATCCAAGGCAGCCTGGGGCAGTTGCCAAGCAGCCTGGGTTTTTTGCTCTCTCTTGCCAAAGTCGCCTATCTACTGCCTGACAGGGGCACCAAAGTTGCCTGAATTCTCACCCAGTAATGCACCAACGCTTCCTGCCTTGGAGCTTGGAGGGGGGCTGAGGTAGCCAGCCCTGAAGCTGCCCAAACTCTGGCTGGGAACACTGGGACCTGCAAACAGTCTGTGCTCCACCACCCCAGGGGAGTGGGGGATGAGCAGTGACAGACAGGTAGGGGATGGCACCTGAGCTGATGCTAGTGACTCAGTCTGGGCTTATGTGGCCCTTGCTGTGGGACTGGGCCTGTTGTGCATGCAATTTTAGTGCAGAGGCAGCTGCAGTGGGCACAGGATCGATTCACAGCAGAGGCTGGCCGGTGGGCGCATGATGGGAGCATAGCAGTGGGGGGTCTGGTGGCTGCCCGATGGGAGCACAGCAGTGGTGGTCCCCGCGGGTTTGTGAACGGAGCACAGCACGGCATGCTGGCTCGCACGATCAGAACACAATGGCGTAGGTCCCCGCAGGTGTGGAGGTCCCCACGTTGTGCGATCGGAGCACAGTGCATTGGGCCTGCAGGCACGCGATCGGAGCACAGTCACTTGGGGCACAGGCGCAGCGGCTGTATGGGGGTATAGACTACCCACCCAAGAGGTGATCCTAAATTCCCTGTTTTTCCCCACTCTGTGTCCTCCCACTGGGAAGGAGACCCTGATAACCCTTAATTTCTTGCTTTTCTTTGTATTTGCATCACAGCTAGGCGGTCACCATCTTGGCTAGAAAGCCTCTCCTAATATTTGACAGGGTACTTCAAACGAACATTAGTGAGGAAAATTAAAGAAGGCCACTTTATATTATTTAAAGGAACATTCCATCAGAACGACATTACAATCTTAAATGTATATGCACCTAACTTGGGGGATCCCAATTTCATGTAGCAAACACTATTAGACATAATATCACAGATAACACCAAACACAATTTTAGTGGGTGACTTCAAGACCTCAATGTCTTCAATTGACAGGTCTTCCTGGCAAAAAAATAAATAAATAAAAATAAATAAATAAATAAATAAACAGAGAGACATATGGATTAAATGATGTCGTGGAAAAAATGGACCTAACAGATATCTACAACCAAATGCTACATAATATATATTTTTCTCAGCAGTAAATGGGACATTATCTAAAATAGAGGATATATTAGGACACAAAGCAAATCTCAACAAATAAAGGAAAATTGAAACAATCCCTTGTACCCTACCTGATCACAATGGTATTGAACTACAAATCCTCAACAAGAAAAATGACAGAGCGTACACAATTCATGGCGACTAAACAGTACACTCTTGAATGATGTATGAGTCATTGGAAAAAGAAGAAAGGAAATCAATACATTCATAGGATCAAATGATGATGAGAATACAACATACAAAAACCTTTGAGAGACAATGAAGGCAGTCCTAAGAGGGAAATTTATATCTCTAAGTGCCTATGTTAAGAAATTAGAGAAATAACAAGTAAATAATTTAATGTTTCACCTTAATGCCTTGGAAAAAAGAAGAATAAGGCAAAAATAAAATAGCAGACAAGAATAAATAATAAAGATTAGGGCAGAAGCTAATATTATAGAAATAAAAATATCAAAGAATCAATGAAACAAATAGTTGGTTCTTTGAGAGGATAAACAAGCTTGATAAACCCTTAGCATATCTGACTAGAAGAGAGAAGAGACAAAAATCAATAAAATTAGAGATGAAAAAGGCACCATTACAACAGATACCAAAGAAATTCAGAATATCATAAGGATATATTTTTAAAATATATATACCCTTACATTTGAAAATATGAAATAAATGGATGATTTCCTTGATTTATATGGCCTGCCAAAGTTAAATCAAGATGAGTTAGACCATTTAAATAGACCTATAATGGGTATGGAGAGCTACACAATTATAAAAATCTTCCAACCAAAAAGAAAGGTCAGGCCCAGATGGATAGATGGATTCACTGGTAAATTTTAGCAGACCATCATGGAAGAATTAATACCACTGCTTCTCAAACTCTTTTCATAAAACAGAAAAAGACGGAATTCTACCAAACTCCTTCTATGAAGCCAGCATTACCCTGGTACCAAAACCAGACAAGTACAGAATAATAAAAGAAAATTATACACCAATATTCCTCATGTACATAGATTTAAAAATTCTCAAAAAACAATACTGGCAAGCAGAATATAAGGATCTATCAGAAAGGTTATTCACCCCAACAAAGTAGGCTTTATCCAAGGGATGCAGGTATGGTTCAACATATGCAAATCAATAAATGTAATATACTACATAATTGGGCTGAAGGACAAAAACCACATGATTAATTCAATAGAAACAGAAAAGGCATTTGAAAAAATCCAGCATCCCTTCATGGTAAAAGTCTTACAGAAACTGGGAATAGGAGGAACATATCTCAACATATTAAAGGCTATTTATGAAAAACTTACAGCCAACATAATGTTAATAGGGAAAATATTGAAGCTTTCCCACTAAAATCAGGAAAAAGACAAGAGTGTATTGTCACCATGTTTATTTTATATAGTACTAGAAGTCTTAGCTATAGCAATAAGTCAAGAGACACTCATAAAAGAGATACAAACAGGAAGGAAAGAGATAAAATATCATTGCCTGCAGATGATATAATTCTATATATAAAAGACCCTAAAGACTCTACCAACAAACTCTTGGAACTGATTTAAAATTTTAGCAACATAGCAGGATACAAAATAAATACACAGAAATCAGTAGCATTTCTTTATACTGTCAAGAAACATGCAGAGGATGAAATCTGGGAATCACTCCCATTCACAATTGCCTCAGAAAAAATATAAAGTACCTTGGAATAAATCTAATCAAGGAACTAAAGGATCTTTACAGTGAAAACTTTAAAACACTCAAGCAAGAAATTGCAGAAGATACTAGGAAATAGAAAGACATCCCATGTTCTTGTTTTGAAAAATCAATACTGTGAAAATGTCAACCTTAACAAGAGAAATCTACACATTTAATGCAATCCCCATTAAAATACTAATGTCATTATTCATGGAAATAGAAAAAAATACTAAAATTCATTACAAAGCACAAAAGACTTTGAATCATCAATACGATTATAAGCAACATATATAAAGATGGCAGTATCACCATACCTTATTTTAAGCTATATTACAAAGCCATAGTAATAAAAACAGCATGATACTGGCACAAAGACAGACACATAGATCAATGGATCAGAATAGAGGACCCAGATATTAATCCAGGCAGCTACAGCCATCTGATTTTTGACTAAGTCACCTAAGAAATTCATTGGAGAAAAGATTACCTCTTCAACAAGTGGTGCTGGGAAAACTGTATATCTGTCCATGTAGATCCTTGTCTCTTCCATGTATAACAATGAAGTCCAAATGCATAAGCAACCTTAATATCATACCTGAAACTATGAAACTGTTTTAGGGGAACCCTTCAACATATTAGTATAGGCAATAATTTTCTGAATCTAACCCCAGTTACTCAGGAAATAAAAACATTAATCAACCACTGGGACCTCATGAAATTACAAAGCTTTTGTACAGCAAAGGACGCTGTGAATAAAGAGACAACCTACATAATGGGAGAAAACCCTTGCCATATACACATCTGACAGAGGATTAATATCCAGAATATACAAAGAACTCAAAAAAACTGAACAATAATAAATCAAACAACTCATTTAAAAAATGGGCTATGGACCTAAATAGAGAATTCTAAAAGGAAAAAAAATACAGATTGCATATAAACATCCAAAAATGTGTTCTACATCCTTAGCCGTCAGAAAAATGCAAATTAAAACTACTTTGAGATTCCATCTCACTCCTGTCAGAATGGCTATCATCAAGAAAAAAAAAATGGCAATAAATGTTGGTGAGAATGCAGAAAAAGAAACCCTTCTACGTTGTTGGTGGGAATGCAGTCTGATACAGCCATTTTGGAAATCAGTGTGGAGGTTCTTGAGACAGCTAAAAATTGATTTACCATATAATCCAGCTATAGGCATATATCCTTATGACTCTTCTCACTACCTTAGAGATACTTGCACAACCATGTTTACTGCTGCTCTATTCACAATAGCTAGGAAACAGAACCAGCCTAGATGTCCCTCAACAGATGAATTAATAATAAAGATGTGTTACATTTACACAATGGTGCTCTATTTTGTGGTAAGGAAAAATGAAATTATGAAATTTTCAGGGAAAAGCATGGATCTCAAAAAGGTTATACTAAGTGAGGTAACCCAGAAAGGCAAATTTTGCATGTTTTCTCTCATATGTGGATCCTAGTTACAAATGTGTGAATTGAAGTAAAATTTGTTAGTAAAGGCCAGTAAACGAGAAAAGGGCTATATAAGGGAGGCAGGAGAGGGGTGGAATTAAGGGGATGGTATTGAATATATGTAAGTAGATGGACAGATTCCTGTAGGTGGAATGGCCTAATGGAGGTCAGGAAAAGAGATTGAGTAAAAGGTATGTAGCAGTAGGGGTAATCAAAATCTAAGATATTGTGAGTAAGCCGTATAATAACCTACTCTTTTGGATAATGACACACACAGAAGTCGTGTATTTTTAATTTCTGTTCCAGTTAGTTGTCAGCCAGGGAGGTGTTTGATGCCCCAAAATAACACAGGCCATTGCCAAGGCTCTTGGTTTCCTACCAGGAATAGATGATAAGACCCTATTGCTGAAGACTCAACATGCCTGGGCTGCAAGATCAGTGAGAAATCAAACTGCAGCTGAGCTGAAAACCTTCTCCCTATAGACCAGCTCACAGAAAGCTGGAAAAAGTTGCACTGCATGCAGCCTTATGGGAGACAAGTAAAGAATTTTTTGTTTTCATTTATAAATAAGGAGTAAATAATAAAATTTGAGGGCCACAAAAATTGTCACGTATGTTTAAATAATCAATTAGTGCTGCAAGGCATAATGTCACTTAAGTTTTCTGTACAAATAACTCCCCAAACATGATGTTTTAAATCTTCAATTGGGCTGTATATGCACATGTTTAAGGAAGCACAGTAAATTCACTACCATAATTGTTCCTACAGAGAATAATTGTATATTCATATCCCTGTGACAATTATAAGTAATATTAAATATAAAATCATATAAACCTGCCACCATGATTCAATTCTCCAGGCATTATAAGTAATTTTAGTAAACAAGCTAGAAATTTGCTTATTTTGAGTCACACAATTTGTATTTTAAGTATGCCTTTGGCAATGTCTAAGAAAACTAAAACTTATCTCATGCAAGAGAGATCTAGAATTTATCTTCACTATAAGAGTTTGAAAATTTTTCCAGAGAAGCATGAACTTTAAAAATGTACAGCCTCATATGAACTACTCAGGAGTTGTTTAAGTTATGTGAGCATCCATACATTGAAAGGAAAATAAAAATATGCTATTATCAACCACTCTGACTTAAATCATTTTAGCATTACAAAAATTCTTTGCATGGACAATTCATTAAATTCCACTGAAAATTTTGTAAGAATGGATTAGCTTGATGATTTTTTGTTTCTTTTTGTTTTTCAAGGTAGGATCTCACTGGTCCAGGTTGACCTAGAATTAACTATGTAGTACCAGAGTGGCCTTGAACTCATGGTAATCCTGAGTCCAGAGTGCTGAAATTAAAGATGAGTGCCACCACGCCCAGCTATCTTGGTGATTTTTAAGCAATATGTCAAAAAGATTCACATATTCACCCTTAAGTTAAAAAATTACTAAACTATCACCAAAGCACCAATTATTAAATTTCAGAATTATATGTTATTATTTCAAAATTACATATTTCAGAAAATAAAGGGAAAATCAGAAAGGCTATAATTTCACCACAATTCTTATTTTTTAAATATAATGTAGTCATGTTTTGTTTAAAAATTATGGTAATCTTTGCTTATTCAATGATCATAATCACTTCTTAAATGATAAATATATACAGACATAATGGATATGAAATATATTTCTGACTAAAATTGAATAGAATTATTTACAAAATTACAAATTTCATATTTTTTAAATAACAGATTCATTAAATTAATTATTAATATATTTATAAAGACAATAATCACTGTTTACATAGCCACTACATTTTAAATCAGTAATTATAGTAAATAACATGAGCATAGTAAATAATAAATGAAAAATTACTCTTTGAAACAATATATACAGATGTGAATGAAGTGAATTATAATAAGCAGAAATTGTTATTTAGGATTTTTAGATAAACAAAAATAAATGACAGGACTTGGTTTTTCTAAAAGGAAACAGAAGAAGACAATGTATCTGTTGGGCCTTGAGAGGCCGGGATGTGAGGCCTAGTGGAACTTCCTGAGCCTAGCTTTGTCTGCCATTGTGGAACTTCCCCTGGATCTGCCAGCTTCAATAAGAAAAACCCTTCCTCCATAACTGTACCTGGTCTGGAAGTTTATCTCAGGGAACCTAAAGCTGTCTGATAAAGTGGACTGAGATGAACCTGACCATGTGGATGTTGATATTTTGGAACCTTTGTTTTGGAGGAATAGGCATGGACTTGGTGCTTACAACTGAAGGTGTCTTCTGGAGTGGTAAGCCAAATTTTATGGACTATTCTGATAATAATCTGAGAATGCTAAATACAGACAGCATTAAACTTCAAGGCTTGGCTTATGAGCTTCCTAAGGGAAAGGAAAGACTGCAGGGGACTTTGTTGGAACTGGGCTACTGGCATAAGGCTGGCTGCATCCTGTTGCCCAGGCCCAGAGAGTTTAGTCAAGGTCAAATTTGTAATAGACTGACATGCTCAGCTAAAGATATTGGACTGAAAGATTTAAGATTTTTGTTTTTTTGTTTTGATTTTTTTGAAGTAGGATTTTACTCTAGCCCAGGCTGACCTGGAATTCCCTATGGAGTCTCAGGATGGCCTAAAACTCATGGCAATCCTCCTACTTCTGCCTCCCGAGTGCTGGGATTACAGGTGTGCACCACCATGCCCGGCTGAGATTTAAGATTTTAAGTTAAAAAACCTCAAGCAAGTTAAATTACAGGCACTGAGACTAAAAATGTTTACTCTGTGCCTTTATATGTTAAAAGTGTTTACCTTGTTTAATTTTACAGGTCTTAAGATCTTGAATTGGTCAAGACTGTGGGGACCTTTAAAATTAAACTGAGTACAATTTATAATATATGATGATTATAAATCTATTGGGAGCCAGGGGCGGAATGTGATAATTTAAATAGATAGCCCCCCTCCTGGCAGCTTGTGCCTGGCCCTCACCTACTGGGAGTTGGCGGACAATCCACCTCCTGGGAGACTGCCACGTGGCTCCCTTGGACTGACCCAGGTGAGGACAGGGGAGAAGTCTGCCCTCTTGTGATGACTGGGCTCACTGATATTTTTTCTTTCAGTCAATACATTCTCCCGTGCCTGCTGGGCATCGGCACATGCCGAGAGAAAAATCTAAACATACCATTAGTCATATACTTCAATGTTTTGCCACTCTCAGGCTACCTAATCAAATTAAAACAGATAATGGCCCCTGCTTCATAAACAAGGCCTTTATGGATTTTCTACAGACCTGGAGAATCTCATATTCTACAGACATCCCATACAACGCCCAGGGCCAGGCTATCGTTGAAAGATATAATCAAACTCTCAAGTCTCAATTACAAAAACAAAAGGGGGAATCCTTACTCCCACACGACCAACGAAAAAAGGCATTATTTACCCTAAATATTTTAATTTTTTCTAAAGAAAATAAACAATTATCCCCCTTTCAAAAGCACTGGCCCTCATTCATTACCTACAGTTCTATCTGGGTAAGATGGAGGGTCCTATTGACCAGGCCCTGGAGAGGACCAGACCCACTCCTCACAGCAGGGAGAGAGTTTGGATGTGTCTTCCCTCAAGATGAATAAAGACCCATTTGGGTACCAGCGAGAGACATAAAATATTTGTCCCAACAAGGGGACACTGACAATCACTTGTCCAGGGAGTGTCCCACCCTGGAAGACTGTTCGTAAAATGGTCTTCACCCTGCTTTAGCTTTGCCTCCAATCTGGGCCTCCTGGCTGCTTGCAGTACACTTGCCCATACGACCTTAAAAAGTTGCTCAGCCACCTTCCCCATCCCCGTCCAGGTTTTCCCAATGTTTCCTCTGGAACTTGCATTTGGGCCCTGCCTTCCCCTAATAATTCCAGTATAGATGTGGGGTACATTCATCCTTCCTTCTGTACTTTTAACACAACTGAGCCCAGTGCTCAACGGTGCCTGGCTTCCGGAATGGTTTATGTTTGTGGAGGCAGGATGGCCTATGACTTTCTGCCCACCAATTGGATGGGCCTTTGTGCCCCAGCCACCTTAATCCCACATGTAGATCTCATTCCTGGAAGCTAGATTCCCTGGCTGAGGTAATCCTACAAAACAGGAGGGGACTAAACCTACTAACGACCAAAAAGGGAGGCATATGCTTGTTTTTACAGGAAAAATGCTGCTATTACTCCAGTAAATCGGGAATTGTCCAGAAAAAGATTAAGAGGCTCCAGGAAGACTTGGAGAGAAGGTGACAGGATCCCCAGGACAGCCCACTGTGGAAGGGCTTACATCGCTTTTTACCCTACCTCCTCACTTATCTTAGGCCCCTCCTTCTCCTTATCCTCACTGTTGTGCCTTGTGTAATTAACAAAATTATACAATTCATTCACCACAGGCTAGAAACAATAAAACTCTATCAGGTTGAGATACATTACCACAGGCTGGCAACTCAGGAATTAAGTTCCTCAGATGACCCACTGCCACCTCCTCTGCCCTCCATGTGACCGATGATGGGTAAGATCTCAGACTGACTGAGACAACCTAAGACAGGCCATGGAGTGGGTTCTCAGTGAGCTAAACACATGGTACGCAGTGACGGATAAGATCCCCAGAGGGAGACAACCTAACAGGGGGCATGGTGACTAATGCTCTTACAAAAGCAAAAGGGGGAGATGTTGGGCTCTGAAAGGCCCAGGCGTGAGGCCTAGTGGAACTTCCTGAGCCTAGCAAAAGTTTGGTGACCTGCCAGCTAGGACTCAGCAAGACGCCTAATGGCTTCTGGCCAGCTACTTCCTTGCAGAAGTCGCAGCAATCATTTTAATAGTCACAGTTTATTATTGACCCTTACCTCTTCCCCCATCCTAAAATCCTTGCTTCGTCCCCGACATTATATAGGCAACTGTTTGTAACAATAAAGCGAGTTCCTGTGAGTTCCTGCTTCCACAAGATTCCCGACTCAGTGTGGTTTTTCTCTGGTGACCAGGAGATGTCCGCCCTTCTCTTCAACCCCTTGGGGGAAACCAGCTGGCCTGGTCCCTCCTCAGCACTACCTGCCCGCCGGGGAGTTAGATAATTAATTAATTAGATAATTAATATCTGTGATTTAATGTGAGGAAAATTTCAATAAATTGATTTCCTTTACTTTTCTAACATAAAGTGTCAGTGTGATTTTAAAATGGTTTTAAATTTGTGTGATCAGCATACTTGTAGGTGCTACTTACAAAAAGTACTCACTCATAAATTTTGGAAGTAATTGAGCTAAAACAAGTTAAATTGACTTTTTAAAAATATGTTGGCTTATGTGTGGAATAGGGCTATCCAATTTAGAAAACAACACAGAAGCTTAAGTAAAATTTTAATAAATATTTATGTGCCTTATAAGAAATATACCCTATTTAATATTTAGAGCATATACTAAATCCATCTTATATAAAAATGGATTCCATATTTATCTTAATTTCAAAATCCATTAGAGGTGTTTTGTTCCGGAATTCCAACAATGAATATATGCTTCCCTGCTCCTCCTCTTCATGTACTTAAGACTGGAAGGTGTAGATTTTTCAAAACCATAGCTTATTTAGACAGTAACTTGAAGTGAGTCAGTTCCCAAGAACATGTAGTCTGGACAGTCCACTATTCTAGTGTCTTCACTTACAAAATTCTCCAATTTTTTTTTCACAAAGAAAGAAAATTATACAGAAACCGCTATTGAGTCAATACTAATTTCTCAGAAAAAATACATAATTTATTCTATGACTCTACAAGTGCACACACACACACACACACACACACACACACACAATGTAAATTAAAGAAATTTTCCTCTTCTGGTGAGGAAGATTGAGGCTGTGAGGTGCTGCCTATATTGGGACTTTGAATTGGTGGTTTGAGTTTTCAACACCAACTGTTTATAAAACATGTTTACTGTTTACTTCTGCTAGAACTTAAGCACCACTAGAAATGCATTTTGGTCATGTGTTTCTACAATTATAATAAATATTTTCCAACATAATGGAGTAGGATACATGTTACTAATTAGTTAATTCTACTTTAATATTAGTTTGAGATTTTCATAGCTGATTGCAGTAGTAAATTTATAGCAATATGGTTGTAAATAATTAGAATTTGTTAGTAAATGTGCATTGAGACATCGTAAGAGAAATTTCTTTTTACTTATTTTTTATTTTAAAGTTTTTTGTTGTTGCTTATTTTTATTTATTTATTTGAGAGCAACAGACAGAGAAAGAGAAAGAGAATGGGTGCTCCAGGGCCTCCACACACTGTAATCAAACTCCAGATGCGTGCACCCCCTTGTGCATCTGGCTAATGTGGGTCCTGGGGAATCGAGCCTTGAACTGGGGTCCTTAGGCTTCACAGGCAAGGGCTTAACTGCTAAGCCATCTCTCCAGTCTGAGAAATTTCTTTTTAAAAAATAAATGTTACTTTTTTCATTAAAAGCATTTTCTGGGCACATATCCTTAAATTTGTAAAGCTTGAAGTTTACACAAAAACTCTTCCATACCTACACTTCTTGTAATAAAACTGATGTTGAATTGAAAATCTATAAAATGCAAATTTGGCATAGCAAAAGACTTAACTCGAATTTGTATGCTTTTAAATTTACTTTGAGTTAACAGATATATATATTATTATCAGACATATTTTCATTTAAAAAATAAATTATGGATATGCCTTTTAAATTAGTTGTTGCTTAGCCATTTCAAACTGATTTACAGAAAATGAAGAAGAGGAGTTGACCTGCTGTTCCCCTATATTCTGGAAGAGTGGGTGTGTACATCATCTCTATGAGATGCAATTGGAGTCTGAAATGCGACCGACATTTCATAGTTAGGCAGTCGTAATAAGAAAGTCTGCAGGCTACTTCTTTAAATTACAAGAAATGAGAAGCCAGGAATAGTTAGCATTTCTGAAATGGGACTTTTTATAGCTGAATTGTCCTTTAGCCTGAACACTCGATGCATCCATGGTTGAATTAACATTGCTATCTAGTAAGTGCAGAGAATTTAAATTCATAGAAATTCAAAAATTGTGGAAAAACTTACCAGACTAATTTTCTTCCTTAATGTTATTCAGGAACTTAAAGTAGAAGTAGAATATAATAATACATTTTTATTTGTCACGGGTTTCTTGTTATTATAGAATTCCTAGTAGAAAGAGTTTGAGATTTTATATAATAAAGTAAATTCTTAGTAATTAAATAGTGTTTGTTGTCATATGAGTTAATTTTCCTGAAATTATAGAATATTAGAAATAGATATAAATGTAGCAACTTTCATAGATAAAATATAAATAAGTGAATAATGTTAGATTTTTAAATGACATCATACTCTTGAGACTTTAAAAGTAACAAAGAGCCACCTTCATAAATACTCAAAATGAATCTATTTAGTCACACAGCTACATTTTATATATATAATTTTTTTTGTTGTTGTTGTTGAAGTTGGGTTTCACTCTAGCTCAGGCTGACCTGGAATTCACTATGTAGTCTCAGGGTGTCTTGAACTCATGGTGATCCTCCTACCTTTGTCTCCCAAGTGCTGGGATTAAAGGTGTGAGCCACCACACTGGGCTACATAAGCAACTTTATATAGCCAAAAACTAGAATATTCAAAATGCAAATTATAATTTTATATGCTGTCTCATTATATAATATCAATAGGATTTTAATTTTTCTCCATGGCATAACTGTGTTTTAGATCTGAAGAGATTGCTCAATGATTAAGATGATTGTCTGCAAAACCTAATGACTATGGCTTGATTTATTACTACCCATGTCAAGCCAGATGTAGAAAGCAGTTATGTATTTGGAGTTTGTTTGGAGCAGCTGCAGGCTCTGTTGTGCCCATATTCATTTTCTCTCTTGCTCTCTCTCTCTCCCTCTCATCTCTCTGTCTTTTTCTGTCTCCTCTCTGTCTCTCTTCTTGCAAATAAATAAATAAAAGTATTTCATTTATCTTTTGAGAGAGAGAGAGATAGAAAGTTAGAGGCAGGTAGAGAGAGAGAATTGGCACACTAGGGTCTCTAGCCACTGCAAATAAACTTCAGACTCCTGGGCCATCATGAGCACCTTGCCTTTATGTGCACCCTAGGGAATTGAACCTGGGTCCTTTGCCTCTGTAGGCAAGCACCTTAAACACGAAGCAATCTCTCCAGTCCAATAAAAACATTTAAAATTGTTTAAGTTATAAGAGGATTGTTTATTTTGAGGCATTGTCTCACTCTACCCCAGGGTGACCTAGAACTCACTCCGTAGCCCATACTTGCCTCAAACTCATAACAGTCCTTTTACTTCAGCCTCTCAAGTGCTGGAATTTAGAATGTGAGCTTCCACACCTTCCTATGTAAGGATTCCTCATAAGTGAATTACAAATATGATGATAAGTTGCCTTACAGATAACCGTATTGATTCCATGAGTACTGAATCCTTTTGAATACTTTAAGCAGGTATAAATAGTACATGGAGCAAATATCATGTAGTAAATAAAACACCTATTCCTGTATATATAACCTATTTTAAAAAATTGGATATACTGTTTTAATATTTTTTAATATTTCTATCATTTATTTATTTAATTATCTGACAGAGAAAGAGAGAGAGAGAGAATGGGCCAGAGCCTCCAGGCACTGCAAACAAACTCCAGACATGTGAGCCACCTTGTGCATCTGGCTAATGTGGGTCCTGGGGAATTGAACCTAGGCCCTTTGGCTTTGCAGGGAAATGCCTGGAGCCATCCCTCCAGACCTGTTTTAATATGTTTGATGTGCTTTCCAATAGTAAAACTGCTACACAAAAGAAAAAAAGTGCTTAAATAATAACCCTATTTTAATGATGTTTAGTTTCTTTCATACCTATCTACAAAATTTTTGGAATGAACTTGAGAAGATTTCGAGTATTTATAAGATGTCCTAACAGTCAAAATATACCTGAATCATAGACAGGGGTATGTGGTTAATATTTCAGGAAAATAAATGGAATCATTTCCTTATGTGGGCTTTTGTCAAAGTATAAAATTAAAAACTAGGCAAAATAATGTCCTCTGACTTTGTTTCAAAATTTACATAATTGAATTGATGACATAGATATGTTTATTTAAACCCTTTTCTTATACTTATGAATATACCATTTAGTGTTGATTTCATTTCTACAACAACAAGAAAATTCGTCTATAGTAAAAATACAACATGGGATTTCAGAAATCTAAACTTCAGAGAAGCCTAAGGGGTTAAAACAATTAGAAACTTTATTTCCAAAGCTAAAGCAGCTCATATAAGAAGTAACTCTTTTCCCAATCTGCTCTAAACCTTCTAGGGATTTCTGGAGCTTAGAGTTTTACACTCCCGTGAAAAAGATAGGTGTACTGGGCCTAGCTTAGGGAATAAGCTCTTGAGAAGATGAAGAACTGCCTTTCCTCATAAAAAATAAAGTGTGCTTCAATATCACCAGCACCATCATCATCTTCAGCATGAACTAACATCTTGCCAAAAGGCCTAGATGAAAGCCTTTTTAACTTTTCTTGTTTCACTAGAGGGCAGGTGACAAATAAATGTGTTAACTTTCCTTCCTCATTTAAAAAATATGAAAAGGAGTGACAGAGACTATGAACAGACTTATATTGTAATCCCAATAGATCTGGGAAGAATCATATCAGAAGAGACCCTGTCAATCACTGATGATATTTACAATAATTTGGCTTTAAGTAATAAGCATAGACTTTCAATTTCTCAATTTTCAAGTAGTGAAGAGAATGGAAATTTAGCATGTACATTTTTTAATCTTTCATGCCCACATCTTCAGAACTGACTTTGATGCATCATCTCTCTATTACAAAGGAAGACAAAGGAGATGTTGAAGCCTGAGGAAATTGTGTGTATTTGTGTTGGTGGTGGTGGTGGTGTGCATGTGTGTGCGATTGATTGTAGCTACAGCATTTGCAATTATTTTTTTCCTGACATATGTTTATTCATTAAGCACTGATTCTGAGATTACATTTGGAACTGATTGCTTTAACATGGTGTCCCATCTCAGTATTAGCCTCCAGTTAACAGCAGTTGCATATAGCAGCTTGCATTGGCATTAAAATCTTAAAGTTACTCAAGCAAGTCTGAATTGGCTGTTTCTTTTTTTCATTTCTTTACATAAAAAATCAAATACTTCTTTCCAAGTAGTTTGAATTTCTTGAACTTGCCTTTATAATTTATAGATGAAAGAGAATTTTTTGCCTATTTCTCTATTTGATTTTTTTAGGGTAAAATGTGTTTGCTTAAAGACTCTGGGCTACATTGCATCCTTAATGAAATCAATGGTCTAGTGTAAAGATCAAGGGTATATGAGAGTCCTACCTACATATTTAAGTTGTGAACATTTTTTTTTCTGTTCTAACTTTTGATCATTGTAGTTACCAAGCATGTAAAAGACATCCATGCTAGTTCTTAAACATGCATTCTTTTTATTGTGTGAGACATTTCCTGAATGTCAGCAGAAGTAAGCCATTCACTAATTGGTAATAGAAATGTCAGGTTTTGTGTTGTGGACTAAAAAAAGGGCTGTTAGTGCAAAACTGTTTAAAGTGCTCTGAAATTGCCTTTCAAAATATATCCAAATTGAAAAAAAAAAAAGAAGCCAACATCTTAATAATTCTGTACAGACTAGTAATTCATTAATGACTCACTGAGGAGTAATTAAAATATCTCATGTTTATTTTTGCTTATGTTTATTCATATATTCCTTGAGGTGCGATTAGTTGCACATGAAGAACAGTCAATGGTAAGTTGTAATTTTAACTCCCCAGGGAAAGTCACTTGTCACTGGTTTAGGTTAGAACTCAGAAGTATCTTAGAGATAACTCTTTCATGTTTGCCTTCTTTATTTGGAGGAGAGAGAAAGAGAGAGGGAGAGAAGGTTCTTTTGTGTTGTTATTTTTTTTATTTTTATTTTTGAGGCAGCATGTTGCTCTAGCAGAGGCTGATCTGTAATTCATTATGTAGTGTCAGGTTGGCCTCAAACTCTTGGCAATCCTCCTACCTCTGCTTCCCAAGTGCTGGGACTACAGGTATGTACCAACATACCTGGCTATGAGAGATTTTATACAAGTCTGAATAGGGAGTAAAGTTACATCCAGGCTGGTGTATCTTGGATAATATCTGAGATATATTTGGTATTCAATTTGTTTTCTTTTATTTTTTCATTTTGAAATTGAAACATGCCTTTTATTAATTTCTAGCTTACCTGATTCATAAAATTCTATAAATAAAAGTAACATTTTATATCTTATTTTATATTTTATTTATTTATTTATTTGCAAGCAGAGAGAGAAAAGACAGAGAGAGAATTGATGTTCCACAGCTTCTAGCTACTGCACATGAAATCCAGACACATGTACCCCCTAGAGCATCTGGCTTACTTGGATACTAGGGAATGAAACCTGGGTCCTTTAGCTTTGCAGGCAAGTGCCTTAACTGCTAAGCCATCTCTGTAGGCTCACATTTTATATTTTAAAGAAAATAACAGGGGCTAGGGAGATGACTCATGGGTTGAGGCACTTTTCTGCAAAGCCTAACAACCTGGTCTGAGTCCCTAGTCACCATGTAAAGCCAGATGTACATAGTGGGGCAAGAATCCGGAATTTGTTTTCAGAAGTTAGAAGTCCTGGAGCACCCATTCTCTCCCTCCCCCTCCCTCCCTCCCTCCCTTCCTCTCTCTCTCTCTCTCTTCCATCTCTTAATTTCTCTCCATAGGCTTTACCTACCCCAACACTCTTCAGAAACCCAAAGTTCAAAAGTCTCACTTGGGACTTCATACAATCTTTTGTGAGGCCTGAAAGTTCAAATCACAAGTTTCACATCAATAAATAACAGTAAGAAATGACAGGACCAATTAAAGATCAAAAACCAGCAGAGCAAACATGAAGTCCATGCAGATTCTGGAACCTGAGACTGGCGATGGAATCCTCTTAGCTTCCATGAACCTTTTCAACTCCTCTCCCTCAGCTGCGTTGTTGCTTCCCAAGCAGGATCCACCCACACTCCCAGTTTTTCTTGGTGACTTTTCTGTATTCCTGGTGTCTCCAAATTCCCAAGGTTTCAAGCAACCTGTGGCAAGACCTACTAGTGGCTATTTCAGGGATTTCAACCATAATTTTATGCTGTTCAGCCACTCCCAAAGCCATGATTGTGCTTCATGATCCTGTTTCCTGTACTTGTCATACAACCAAAACCAGGTGGGCTGAGCAGCCAGGTTTGTTAATTGAGGGGGGTGAAAGCTGACTGTGAGAAGCAGAAAAGCACACCAGCATTCTTCCTTCAGATTCCCTCCTTTCAAACGAATCAGCACTGCTCTTACCATCTCAATGCAAAGCAGCCACCCTGCCCTCGGTGGTCATAATCTTTTAGCATTTTTGTAGCTAAAGTGGCTTCAGTCTAGCTGTCCCAGCAAACCTTTCTGTGCCATCACCAAGACTTTCGAATCCTTTGGCTATATGTTTACCTCCACCAATCACACAAGTCTGTTATTTGAAATTCTATTTTGCTCAAATTCTCAGGACATGGATAGAATGTAGTCAACCTCTCTGCCAAAATATCACCCAAGCAGTCTTTCATCCAGATCCAGACTAAGTTCTCTTTCCTTTCCAATACTTCACAAACCAGCCCTTCAGTTCCCTCTTTCCTATGCATGTGAGCATTTCACACTCAGCAGAATGGTCCATCAAGTTCCACTTACAGTATAGCTAGACTGTTCTTGTCTAAGGTTCCACATCATTCCCTTTTGCTCTAGCAAATCAGAAATCAGGTTTTTTGTTTATTTTTATTTATTTGAGAGTGACAGACAGAGAGGGAAAGAGAGAGAGAGAGAGAGAGAGAGAGAGAGAGAGAGAGAGAGAGAGAGAATGGGCACGCCAGGGCCTCCAGCCCTGCAAACAAACTCCAGATGTGTGCGCCCCCCTTGTGCATCTGGCCAATGTGGGTCCTGGAGAATGGAGCCTTGAACCGGGCTCCTTAGGCTTCACAGGCAAGTGCTTAACCACTAAGCCATCTCTCCAGCCCCAGAAAAGTTTTAATAAATAAATTTTAAAACTTGTGTTAATCATAGCAACAGCTCCACTTCTCAGTACCTGTTTTCTGAATCAGTGACCTTGTCTTGCTTAGAAAAAAACAACTAACCAGAAGCAGTTTATGGAAGAAAGGATTAGGTTTTGATTTACAGTTTTTGAGGGGCAATTTCATCCTTGCTGGGAAAGCACTGCAGAAAGAGACAAGCGTGGCATCACATCTTGTTACATTTGTTTGGAGAAGGCAGCAAATGTGAGCTCCGAGCACTGGCAAGGGTATCATGACTATAAATGTCCAAGCCCAACCCAGTGACATACCTTCTCCAGCCAGGCTGTAGTTTGCTAAGTTTCCACTAGCTGGAGATCAAGTGTAAGTATTAATCACAAACATATGAGGCTGTGGAGGATACTTTACAAAGTACATTATATATCAAAGTTTAATTTCTTTTCAGATTTCATTGTGAATAGTCACACTTTGTTGCTTCACAAATTGAACAAACAACCATTATTTCTGCTCCCAACACTTGATAGAATTGCTTATATTAATCCTTCAAAACTTCTCATTACTATTTGTAAGTCTCTTAAGTCACACTGACTGAAAGGCTACATATCTTTTGAATAAAATAAGGAGAGGACAGACTTCTAGGTCATTTCTCTATCTCTCTCCATATATATATGTATATGTATATGTATATTCATCCTTCAATTTCAGAGGTGTTCGTACTTTAAATACTTGTATAATGTTAAAGAAAAATAACTATAGATTCTGTTTGATTAATAGCTCTTTGCACATTTAAAAAGATACTGGTAATAGTTACTTTATACTAAATTTAATAAAATAAAATATACACATCCACTAGGAAGTTGCATTAGCTTGGAAAAGGTTTCCATCTGCAATGCCAAATATAAGAACTTGCATAAAAATAAGAAAATAAGAATTATCCAAATTTTGCATGACTTAGGTAGTTATTTGGAGGATGAACACAAAATTCAGTGGTAGAGAGCTTGTACAGTATGTTTGAGGCTCTGGATCCAATTTTCAGTGTCAAAACAAAGACATATGAACAAAGCCACAGTAGGTATTTTAATTGTAGGGGTTGAGATAAGACTGGTGCTATCAACAGTTGATGTACCCATACAAAGTTTCGAGTTAATAAAAAATTATTCAGAGTCGGGCGTGGTGGCACACACCTTTAATACTAGCACTTGGGAGGCAGAGGTAGGAGGATTGCTGTGAGTTTGAGGCCATCCTGAGACTCCATAGTGAATTCCAGGTCAGCCTGGGATAGAGTAAGACCCTACCTTGAAAAACAAACAAACAAACAAACAACAACAACAAAAAAAAAAACAGAAAAAAATTATCCAGCTATGCCTTTTGTTGCAGTTATCTTCAGATTGCTAGTACAAACACCCAATTGGAATCAACTTATGGGAGGAAAGTGTTTGTTTCATGCCTACAATTTTTCAGGGGAAGTTTCATTATGGTGGAAGTGACTGGCTCATTTTATTGTGCACCCATAGAAGGATGATAACAGACAGCACCAGAAAGTATGAGTTGCCTCCTGACACACACTTCTGCACCTGGAGACAAACATCCACCAGTTTGGCTTCAACTGATGGAGACTTAAGTAGGAAGTTTATTCTGAGACAATGGAGGACAACATCACCAATAGCATGAATAAGCAGAGACTCTGCAGACTATGGAATCAACCAGCTGGACAAGCACTACACATATGTGCAACAGTGACACATAGCCATTGTGGCTATCCAACTGTTCTCAGATTCAACATAAAGCCTGCTCAGTCAGAAAAAAAAATCTTATACCCGGTACTGGAAATCAAGTGATAATCTCATTGTCAGGCAATTCAGACTTCAGAGAAAAGCTGCCCCCCAACTCCCACCCACTGCTCTCTAGAAAAGAAGAGTGGGGTTGCACACCCAAAAATATCTCAAATAACTTGGCATAACCCCTTTAATTGAAGCTGCTCTCACTCTTCATTGGAGAATCTTTTAATTTACAGATGACAGAAAAAATGGTGGAGAAGCAAGATCCATAGATAAGGCAAGAAGATAGCCTTCTGCCTACTCCTACATGTGTCATTTTGTCTTCCAGGGCACAGGAGAAACTGTAGATATAATGTCTACATGAATACTGCTCTTACTGCTAGACTGACAACCAGCTACAGGATGATGATGACAGACATGGTGATCAATAAAAACCTATCAAAGCAGAAATCCAGAGGCTACAGAGACCTCAACACTAAATCAGTCTGCCAGCAGGTTTGCAATGTCTCAGGGAACAATGTGGAAGAGGAGGCAAAAAGATTGTAAGAGTCAGAGTGAGTAGGGTTACTCAGAGGCATGAAGCCCCTGATACTCCACATGGACTAAGTAAAGCCTTCATAAATCTGCAGTGAATACCATAAGCCCACAAAGGAGGGTTCCCCAGGGCAATGGTAACAGGGTTAAGGGGATAAACAAGTATAACTTGTGTGTGTGTGTGTGTGTGTGTGTGTGTGTGTGTGTGTGTGTGTGTGTATTTACAGTAATCTACCAACTGGTCCACTATGTATGAGGCATATATATGTGCTACCTATTTTCCACCTGAAGATCTCAGGAGAGGAGGATACCATGGCCACAAAACCACATGAAGTTGAAGAGCTATCCCAGCCATATTCTAACTCTTTAGTAATAGCAGTGGAAAATTGATAAGGAGGAAGATATCCACACTGGAAAATTGACAAGGGATATCTAATTAATTTGGCAGTCAGGAGTTTGAGAACCCAAACTGCAACTAATAGTCTCTGAGCTTATGATCAATCATTATTAGAGAGAAGGGGAGGAGTATGGGAAATACCTGAGTTTAAAGCTTGGATATAAAATCTAAAGAGAAATTAAATCCAAGATTTAAATGAAGAATTTATTCTCTTCTTCTATAGTGGTCAGTTACTAAGACCTACTTGAGATAAATAATCAATGATTATGGATTCAATACTGTGTTTAATGTAATGGTGGGAACAAACTCTGTGTCATGATTCTTCTCTACCAAATTCAGTTTCTAATTCTTTCATTGCTTTCTCTCTCTCTCCATATATGTGTATATAGATAAACAATAGGTAATATATGTTGATTATATGCACCCATTGAAATAAGTGAGAGAAGTGTTTTTTTCTCATCTTTAAGTAAATGAACTCACAACTACTGACTACTAATTGCTAGATCTTAATTCTTAATTGAGATTTCATCTGATTTGTAAAATACTGACTGAGGCCCTCATGACCACATAGTGATTACCTTAATCCCATTGAGGAGAGCCTCTAGATAATAGAACTTGAGGTGAAGGGATAATATATATGATTTAAAATATACTTATAGGGCTGAAGAGACTGTTCAGTGGTTAAGGTGCTTGCCAGGGAGGTCTAAGGACCCATATTCAATCTCTCTCCAGATCTCATGTAAGCCAGATGCCACAGGAGAGACAAGCGCACATTCCACATACACACTAGGTGGCACAAGTGACTGCACTTCAAATGCAGTATCTAAGGCCCTGGCATGCCAATTCTATCTCTCTCTATAAAAGAAAAAAAAAATACTTATAAACCCAGATCTATACAATATTGATAGTGTGAAGGTTTAAATTAGGTCTTCCTCATAAACTCGTGTGTTTTGAACCGTGGCAATGTGCTAGAGGGCATGTGTCACTGGGATGGATCTTGAGGTTTATTAACCCTGTTTGCCAGCATTAGGTGGTCACTGTCATGCAGTTGTGTTCCACTTGCTGTAGCAGAGGTGATGCTCAGCCTCTCTTGTGCCATCATTTCCTCTGTCATCATGAAACTTCCCCTCCAGAGCTCAGGTTAAGACAAACTACTTTCTTCCTACATTTGGCCAGATGCTATGTGCCAGTAGCACAAAAGTAACTGTAAGATAGTTTTCAATTTAATAAATATGCAGTTATACATATGTAGTTATATATGGAATACTGTGCTTCAAATATTTAAAAATGATTAATTAGTACTGAGTAACAACTGCAGCATTTATGCAATTTGCACAAAAGCTTAAAAACTGAGGCCACATTGTATCATTAGGAAAAAAAGATCCACCAAGGCCAATTGATACCCTTGATTTTTTTAACTTAATCATATTATATTTCAAGGTAACATTATAAAAATCATTATGCTGTTTATGGATTTAATTTACATAAAACACTTTATGCTGATAAATTGATTTACTGATAGTATACATGTTCTCTTGAGTTTTCTCTGTCTAGTAGCACATAGGAATGCCTGATAAGTACTTGGGAAAAGTACAAGAGGAGAAAGACAATGAGATGGAGAGAAAGAGCTCCCCAAAGAAATTAACAGCCCTCTTATTGCTAATTAAAAGCCCTTTGCTTTCTGCCCACATGGACAGTGCAGCTGCTTCCCACCCTATCACTGAGAAAGAACTACATAAA
>NC_059104.1:48817679-48907679 GCF_020740685.1 Jaculus jaculus
AAATCATACATTTTAATGTGCTAAGGCTATCTCAATATTGACTTATCCTGAAATTTGTTCAGGAAAATTCATAGAATACAAGAATGCATTGCTATGATTAATTCACATGATAGCTTGTGAATAGAATACATCTGATTCCTGAATTTGCACATATTGCCTTTTGAGATTTGCATAATTATCTTAGGGGGTGATTATAAAATTTCCTCTCAAGAGAAAGAGTAACTATCACATCTCAGCTTTTTAAAATGTTCTATGATTACTTTTTGACTTAAATATCATTAGAATTATTTCCTTTGAAGAAACTACAACCATTGTGTTAAAATATTTAGTCTAAACTTTATCTATGTATTGTCTCTGATAGATCCATTAAGATTAATACCAAAGCAACATCAACACTGAGGAGGAATCTTAGTGGAATGGGGGCACAGGAGAGGGAATATAACCCAATGGGAATATGAACAATATGCAATACTTAAAAATAAATTCATTTAATGAAAGAAGACAAATATACATAATTTTAAAAAAGGAAAAACAAAACTCTTTCAACATAGAAAAAGGATATTGTCTCCTCATATTGGAAAAGTGATCCATGTCATCAGAGTAGTTGCTGATGTTACCTAAGGTTCCTTTAGATCAATCAATTTACCACCATAATGACTGGATACACACACACATATACACACACACACAGGAAATAATGAGTGTAAATCTTTTTTTCCTGGCTTGTAAATATCAAGAAAATAAATGAGGGTTTATATTTCTACTGGCGTGACTGTGTCTGGAGATTATACAGAAGATAATATAGACCCCCCCCCAACCCTAAATCATGATTCTCTTTAGGTCCCCCATGACAAATGCTCTGAAAGTATGGTAATAATAATCATTATTAATAAAAGTTAATAATAACTAATAATCTAAAATATTCATTGCATGCAAACATTATATCCTCACCAGCGGGTTATACTTTAGTACTTCTCATTAACAGTAAACAACAAGGACATTACACATAGAGACATTGCCTTTTCCCCATAACTGATGGCTACCCTCAGAATGCATGACCCACTATCCCACTGGGGATAACTGACATCCCCAAGGAGGAGGGGCCTTTTGTAGGGGGGGCAGGGATGAAGGTAAGGATGCTACAACCATGTGCTATTTACACACTTAGTATGTCCATAACTAATAAAAATAGAAAAGAGTAACAACAACAAAGAGTACTTATAGTCATAAATATTACTACTCATAAATTCATATGGCAGAATTAAAAATACACTTTACAATTAACCAAAGTTTTGTAACTTATATAATGTTAAAGAAGGTGTTGAAATAAGCCAACTTTTATGTTAGAATATATGCCCAGTATTACAGTAACACATGTGCCTCCATCCTTCAACTGTCATAGGGATAAAATCACACCTTCTTTTAGCTATGTAGCAGTTATTTTCTCAATGTTGGGACAAAACACCTGATGAAAACAACTTATGGGAGGAAAGACTTTATTTCAGGCTTATAGTCTCAAAGGGGAGCTTTGTTATGGCTTAAAAAGCTGGCTCACTTTGCCTCATATTTGAGGCAAGGAGGAGCAGCTAGAGCAAGCTAGCTAGTTCTGAACACATAGTTTGCTGAACAAATCAACTCCATGATCCATGGCCAGCAACTCACCTCTTCCAGAAAGATTTCATTTTTCAAAGGCTCCGCCAGCTGGACACAAAGTAGGATGACTAATCACAAACATTTCAGGATTATGGGGAACATTTTACAATCAAGTCAACACAAGCTAGACATATTTTTATTATGAAATATATATTGATGGTATGTAATGTAAAAATTCCTTATTAATGTTTGCCATTTGTCTATAAGTACAATAGTTTCTATACATGTTTCTTCATATATATTTTTATATATTATTGTTTCTGTGACTCTGAAAATACTTATAGAATTTGAAGGTCAAGCTTTATGAAAATCATATAATTTTCAGATATAAAATTATGATACTTAGTAGAAAGGAAAAATATGTTAAGTTTTCATTTTTGTGAAAGTTTGCCAGTATCATTTATGTCATATAGTGATGCCATTAATGTCATGTGGTGATCCTATTAATATATGTGTTTCAAGTATGCATGTGTTCCGTATTAAAAATAAAATATTAGGGGCTGGAGAGATGGCTTAGCAGTTAAGCTCTTGCCTGTGAATCCTAAGGACCCTGGTTCGAGGCTCGATTCTCCAGGACCCACGTTAGCCAGATGCATAAGGGGGCGCACGTGTCTGGAGTTTGTTTGCAGTGGCTGGCAGCCCTGGCGCGCCCATTCTCTCTCTCTCTCTCTCTCCCTCTCCCTCTTTATGTGTCACTCTCAAATAAATAAATAAAAATGAACCAAAAAAACTTTAAAATATAGAATATTAAATTGAATACAAAGTGATAATTCATATGTATTAGATGTTAGTAAGTTATTTATAATAACTGTCTACAATCATTCCATATAAGGATATACTGTTTTATTATTCACCACAGGTAAATTCATGTCTTAAGAATTGTTCATTAGAATAGAAGGTAAAAAACATTTAATCTGTAAAATATGTTATGAGACTCTATGCTCATATTGTTGTGCTTGCCATGTTTTAAGTTATTCTATTACCTCATTTTCCTTTTAATCATTAATATTTCAAAGTCTATACTGAGGATATGTGTGGGAGGGCTTCTTGATTACAAAGCAGAATGATTCTCCATTTCTTAGAAATAGCCACTAAAATTAGACTTTCTAAGTAATTGCCTAATAGTGATTGTGTTGTTAAAGTTGAAAATGTTATCATAACTTTAAAAGAAAAGTCAGGGAGTTTATACAACAGTCATTTAACCCTCCTTTTAGCGGGTGTATTTTATGGTTGAATTGCTTTATTGCACACGTCTATTATAAATCCCTAGAGTAAAGGCCAAATTGCCTTTTATGTCTCTGAGGCAAAAATACCATAGAATGCCTCAATAGAGAAAATAGAAAAGTGATATAAAATTGATACCTCACAAAGAATAAGAAAATTATTTTTTAATTTTTAAGGTAAGTTTAGTTATTTACTCATTTGATTAAAATATGGCACATGAATTGATTACCAGAAATGCATTACTTTAAATGTTATATACACTTACTCAAAATGTTTAAAAATCATTAATTGAATTCCACAAGTCTTGGAGATTAAAATTGTATAAATTATGTTTGCAAATATATTTAGTTATATATTATACTAAGCTAATAAAATATAACATATAGTAAATATATACAAAACACAAAAGAAAAATTTTAAGTATTTTCCTGTTGTCTAAAGAATTAAATCTGCTGCCAAATCTTCCAGAAAATTAAGTAAGTTATATCTATGTATATAATATTATGCCATACTTCTTTTTATCATTACAACTCAATTCCATCATGGGTTCCTTTTATAATAGCCATTCAGCTCAATTATGTGTCAGGATCCCTCAATACTAATATGCTTACTTGAATCTTTGTAGTAAACTGATATTAATAGGAAAGGTTGTTGTTATAATGGAATTTGCAATTAAATCATAAGTGGATTGAAAGTAAATGACCCTATAGCCTCAGGGATTTTTTATTAACCTTATTAGATTTCAATAAGCTTAGTCCTGTTGGAGGAAGTGTGTTACTGGTGACTAAGTAAAGTCCTAAGATATATGTAGAGAGTCAGGTTGTGCTTGCTGATGCTGGTTATTGTCTCTATGCTATGGATGTATGATGAGGTGAGCCTGCTTCTTCTGCTATGATGAAGCTTCTTCTGGAATCATAAGCCTGAAATAAACCTTTTGCTCTCAACAATGAGCCAATAACTGTAACAGAAAACTCGCTACCAAGAGGGAGGTTGTTAGTGTGATAAATCTGACCATGTGAGTTTTGACCTTTTCCAATTTGTGTGAGGAAAACCATGGAAGAATTTGGTACTTTGTACAAGAATGGCATTGCAGTGTTGTAAGTAGAACTTTATGTGCTGTTCTGGTGTGAGTTTAAAAATGTTAAATGAAAAGAAAATTGTGGACTGAGAAGGTTTCGTTTATGAAGTTTCAAAAGGAAAGAACAGAACAATGTCAGAGCTGTATAGAACAAATGTATACAGCAAAATGATATGAAAGATGTAAAGTTTGGCACAGAAAGAAATACAAGCAAATTTGAAGTTACAGGCATAGAAAATGCCAAGTTCATTACCATGGGACTTTTTTTTTATAATCATAGAAAACGCTAATAAAAATTAAAAAAAAAAATTAAAAAAAAGAAAAGAAATTGCTAAGTTCAATTAGGACAGAAATTGGGTTTAGACTTAAGCAGAAATTGTCAAGGAAATTATCACTATTGATGGTGGGGCAATAGTTTTGCATTGGTACAACAATCAAGATGACTTTTAATGTGAAAACCAACCCATGGAAGGCTCAAGCTAGCATGAATGAAAATTCTTTGGAAAGAAGAGGTTTTGATAGAAGTCTGATAAAAGAGTGTCTTGCTCTTCAAGGTCATGCTTTATTTCCCCCTTTACCTGCATTTACAAATTTGACTGTGCTGTCTGCCTGGTAGTTGTTTTGGAAACAAATATTGCAAGTTCATGGATCATGAAGTACGCATGGCTTCAGGATCCACCGGAATAAGGTTGAAATCCCTGTATGGTAGGGCTGTAAGGCTTTTGTATGGGGCTATGAAGATAAACCATGGGTTGGAATGGAAAACCCAGAGTTTGGATACCAGGACTGTGAGATGGACACCAAGGAAAGCTGCCAGTTCTCACTTTGGTGGACCTGCGCAGAAACCAAGAAGACTATAAAGGGACAAAAGTTTGTTGAAGATTTTTAGAGTCAAAAGACTTCTTGAGTCCCAGATGTGATATAGAACTAAAGATGTTTGATGTTTGCCCTGATAGTAATTGATTTTGAATAGAACTGCTCTTGCCTTATTATGCTTCTTTTTACAAAGGGAATGTTTGCCTTGTGCCATTAGGTGTTAAAAGTATATTAGCAGTGTTTTGATTTTACAGGGCTCATAGTTAAAAGAGAGTCTTCAATCTCTGATGAGGTAGTAAATGGTTAAAGTGTTAAAAAAGATAAAGTTTGTGCAAATATTTAATGTTAGACTAGTGTATTTTGCATTGTCAGACAATCTTAAGTTTATGTGGTGATTTGCATGTTAAAGGTCCCATGGCCTCAGGGACTTTAAATTAATTTTCTACTTAATCTTCAGAAGGTAAAGCCCTGATGGAAGAAGTATTGTTACTGGGGGCAATTTCTAAATCTTTATAGAGATTCAGCCCTTGCTTGCTCGTGCTGTCTGTTCCGTCTCTGCCTTGAATCTATGATGAAGTAAGCTAGTTTCCTCTGCCATGATGAAGCTTCCCTGGACTCTGTTAACCCTTTCCTTCTAGTTGGGTACTGGTCCCAGCAACAAAGTAACTACAGCACTATGTATATGCAACCACATAGGCAAGATGATTTCATTGCGAAGGAAGAGACCAAATTATTGACATAATAAAATATTAGTGGTGAAAGAGGATTGGTGATACTTATTTATTATTTCTGATGTAAAATTTTCTTTCAGAAGAGATGTTGAAATAAAACTTTGAGGAGCAAAGTAGAGGGTTCATGTGAAGCATAATTTGTAGTTTCTATCTCATAGATGGAAATCTAATATGGTTAAATATTTGGAATTAAGAGAAATATTGCGTGGAACCAAGTCATAAATTCATATGGAGTCTGGCTAAGATAAACCATGGTTAAGAGTGAAGTTTTGTTAGAAGATTGAAAGCCAATGATGCCTCTCTGGGGTCTGGATAAGTCTATATCCCTACATGCCAGTGCTTCTTAACTTTCAAGTTCTTTTTCCTTATAAATAGAAAACCGTAGATCAACATGGACACAAAGAAGGCTAAAATTAGGTTAGGAGAAGGTAGAAATAAGAAAAATAAAGCAAATAAAGTTTCTAAGCTTCAAGGGCTCATCCACTGTCAGATGGAGTAATCCTGATAGGAAAAATGCAGGAAAATTTATATTGATACTTGGAACAGGTCTTTTTATGAATTAGGTGTCCAATTGTAATGAGCCTAATTGCCACGTTCAAATGTACATGAAGGATATCAATTAGTTTGTGGGCCCAACAGGAAAACACAGAAGCAGAAAGGATTTGCCAACAGGGGAGTAGTGTAGACTTAGGAGAATTTGGAAGATGACCTGATGAAACATGAAGAAAGAAGAGCCAGGAAGCTGTCAGTGAATACCAGTGTTCTATTGGGCCTATGGTCCTAGGTGACTACTTGCAAATGAACCTTGTATATAGCCCCCATAACTTTTACTCCAGTATAATTCATGAGAGAGTTTATAAAATCATTAATACCATGTATCGGCTTAACATTTAATAAAGATTAATCTAGCAGGAAAAATGAAAATAAAGATGAATTATAGAAAGACATGGACATAAGAAGAGAAATAATTTAAAAATTTTTACAATTATCCAAATGATAAATGACATGTGTTTGAATTCATATAAGATCAGGATGGGGTAGTATAGGTTATAATCATAACCGAGAAGTAAAACAAACAAAAATTGCTGAATATAAAGGAAATGTAGACTGATACAAGCCTAGATTATTTTTTGTTTGTTTGTTTTTTCAAGGCATGGTTTCACTCTGACTGGAAATTCACTATGTATTCCCAGAGTGGCCTCGAACTCATGGCAATCTTCCTACCTTTGCCTCCTGGAGAGCTGAGATTAAAGCCACATCTGGCTAAGCCTAGAATTTTGACACTAAATATTTCTGCAGTGATAATGATATACTCACATTCACTACAATGATTAAGAGTTTGCATTTTTGAGGACAAGCATTTAGCCAAACCCTGGGGTGATGGCTTGAAAGTGAATGTAATGTAACTTGTGTCTCTAGCTTCCTAGCTGGAGGTGATGTAATTCCAGGCAGGTCCTGGGTCCCGGGGAAGGATCTAATACCAGCTCAATGTATGTGTAGAGCACATTGACCTCTGAGTTCCTGCTTGCTGCTTTTGGGTGTTTAGTAGGTGGTAGTAGCTGTCTCTCTGCTTGGACCTGTGAAAAGGAGCCAACTTCTTGTGCCATTGATGGAACTGTTCCGGGACTGTAAAATTGAAATATATCACTTCCTCTGGTAAACTGTGTGTTGTTAGATGCTTTTGCCAGCGGTGTGGAAGTGCCTATTACTCTTAATTAAACCAAACTCCAGCGAAGAACAACTTGAACATTATGTTCCACAAGATATAATTCATTTGTTGCATTATAGCTTTTCAATTAACAGGAGAGGAGAGAAGTTGAAGATCAGATGCTGACAGGCCTGCATGTTGAACCACTGGGCATTACATAGTTAACAATGCATGGTTCTCTACAGAAACAGAACTTCTAGAAATGAATATATGACAAAGTGTACTTATTAGATCATCATATATAATATCTCTGACCTTCTATTCGACAGGCTGCACAACCAGTCCTTCCCATAGATATACCATTACAGACCTTCTCAAAGAATCATGTAGTTGATTCCTGACCTAATCAAGTTGAAAGTTGCGATTAACCATCACACATAGTTACATTGAAGGGCAGGAGGTAGCAGTTAACAGAATTGGAATAAAAGTAAATATTAGCCTGATGCACAGTCATGCATACATCCGGAGTTTCTTTGCAGTGGCAAGACGGCCTGGTGTGCCCAGACTCATTCTTGGTCTCTTTTTCTCTCTTTATTTCTGAAATAAATAAAAATATTTTTGAAACTCCAAATTAATAAAAAATTTAATAAGAAAAAGTTGTGATCTGTATGAAATTTATGAGATATGATTGCATATACTATGCATGCATACATATATACATATACATACACACATACACATAATATATATATATAGATGTATATGTATATGCATATTATATATATATATATGTATATATATATATATATATATATATATATATATATATATATATATAAAATCTGCATTGGTGAGAGACAGAGAGAGACTAATAATAATAGATGATTATCTAAGAAGATTATTGAGGTTTAGAACTACCATTATCCTCCATCTACAAGAAGGCAGCTGAGAAAAGCTGACAATACCCCAGTTATGGAAAATGTCATACAGAGATGGCACCAAAGATAGAATGGAGAATCAGAAAATTTATTCATGTCAACATGGCCTCAAGGAAAATGAATTCCAAAGCCTGAGTAGCAAATTCTGATAGCTTTGGAATTTTATAGACAGTGCCATAGGCATATTGACATTATCTTGTGCTCATTATAATATTAGTGGGTTACAACTTTCTAAGATTACATTATTTTGTGGCACAAACAAAAAATTCCTTAGCAATGAATCACTGATAAGAAAATGTAGATTTCTGGGGAATTAATTTCTCCTAGAGGGAGTGTATTGTTGGGAGCAAGCTAATGGGTATTATGGCTAGTTTCCCCTTGCCAGTATTTGGCACACTCTCCTGTTGCTTTGGTCCACCTTAAGTTGGCCAGGGGGTGATGTCCCCCCTCTGCTCATGCCATCGTTTCCCCCTGCCATCGTGGAGCTTCCCCTTAAGCTTGTAAGCCAAAATAAATCTCTTTTTCCCAGAAGCTGCTCTTGTTTGGTTGATTCCTACCAGCAATGTGAACTGGACTGCAACAGTATAGTGGTACCGAGGAGTAGGATTGCTGCTAGACACCTGACTGTGGGGTTTTGACCCTCTGGAGCTGATTTTCAGAGGAATGTGGGAGGATTTGAAACCTTGACCTAAGAGACACCTTGCAGTGCTGGATCTTATATATCCCAGGCTACCCTCAAACTCACTATGTAGCCAAAGATGAATTTGGACTCTTGACTCTCTGACATCCAACTCCTGGGATTTCAGTCCTACTTTACCTTCCAAAACTCTCCATCTAGAAGTTCAAGTCTGGCAACTTCAGAGACCTGCCTGGAGTATAGCCACAGTTTCCAAGGCATAACCATATTACTTTAATTGAAAAGACCTTACCAGCTACAGGTCCTGGTTTTTTACTAAGGCATCTGGGACTGTCTTCAGGATTTCCATCATCCCCTCGGAAAACCCATGCTGCTGAATGGAAATTCTCTGTGTAGAATCCTTTTTCTCCAATATCAACTCGAAAGGCAAGATCCATAGAACCATTGTCATCTGAGGTGACTGCAGAGCAGAGAAAGGGAAAACATCAATCAGACACTGGCAAGAAAGATGGGCTGGAGGGATGACTTAGCAATTAAGGCATTTGCCTGCACAGCTAAAGGACCCAGGTTTGATTCCCCAGGACCCACATTAGCCAGATGTACAAGGTGTCACACATGTCTGGAGATCGTTTTCAATGGCTGGAGGCCCTGTTGTGGCCATTCTCTCTCTATCTCTTTCTCCTTCTCCCTCTTTCTCTGCCAAATAAATAAATTATATATACATATATATATAAAGCTAGTTCAGCATGTTGGTTGTCAAGGTGAGAAAATACCCTTAGATGCTTAGCCATGAAAGAAGCTGAGTCTATTGGACATTTCTCTTGGGAAGAACTTATAATGTCCTAAAAGATCATAATTCAAAACAAGTACTACTGCAAGGTCTAGATCATTGGAGTTTGCACAGTAGAAG
The DNA here is from genome assembly GCF_020740685.1 of Jaculus jaculus. Classification (NCBI taxonomy): domain Eukaryota; kingdom Metazoa; phylum Chordata; class Mammalia; order Rodentia; family Dipodidae; genus Jaculus; species Jaculus jaculus. Next base: position 48,827,315 of record NC_059104.1, read on the forward strand.
AGGTGTAATAAATCCTTTGTCAAAAAATAAAAAAAAAAAAGAAAAGAAATGTAATTGTAGCCAGGTGTGGTGGTGCATGCCTTTAATCCCAGCACTTGGGAGGCAGAGGTAGGAGGATGGCTGTGAGTTCGAGGCCACCCTGAAACTCCATAGTGAATTACAGGTCAGCCTGGGCTAGAGTGAGACCCTACCTCGAAAAACCAAAAACAAAAAAATGTAATTGTAGAACAGAAAGCTGTTTGTTCAGAGGTGCTTATGCCTATGGCTGCACTAGCCAGGTGACATACAAGCAGGTTGAAGTTGCACAGAGAAAGGAGACTCTGCATCAGTCTGTCTTCCTGGTAAAATTTGTACAATTGGAACTGTTTTGGATTATCAACTGTGTCTGGTTTCTTTGTTAAAGTTCTTCTACCACACCCTACACTAAGCAGGAACAAGTGACAAGAGCAGAAGGTATCTGTAGTATCCTAGTGCAGGGGCAGGACGGCATTCATGTTCTAGCTACTGTGGGTCACTGGTAAGGAGAGCATGTGAGAGTCTCCTTTCTTTACTCGCTGCTGAGTTCCCAAATATTTATCCACTATTCAGGTGCACCCATATTAGTAAGAACAAACTGTTTTGCTGAATCTCCTTATTCAAATACAAATATCATTCAGAAACCCAGCCTCAATCATACCGCAGAATAATTTTTAATCTTGTCACCATGTTCACAGCCAAGTTCACATATAAAATTAACCATCACAAAGGCTTAATTAAATTATACAGACTAAATTCATATTTTAAGCAGAGATAAGAAAATTTCTAAATATCTCTGATTAAATGTGCTTTTTAGCATTTATATAAGGTTTTATTATACAAAATCAATTAATGATGTATTTAATGAGTTAATTATCACTATATACTAGTTGGTTTATTGCAACTTTAACAAATAATTGAATTGCCAACAACAAACATTCAAAAAAATTGAACTTGTATTAACAATTATATTGTGAGTAAATTCAATTACCATTAACACTTATATAATAGCAGCTATTCAGGAGTTTGAGCCTTCAGGCTAAGATTACATTTCATAGATGACATAAACAAAACTTTAATTGTATAAAAGAGAAAAAATAACTATGGCATCATTGTTTGCAGCTTAATTGGAAAAAAAATCTCTAAATCTATACTAAGTTCTATATGCAAATTTTCATCAATACTCCATTAAGATTAAAAGGATTTCAATTTTAAAGTTGACTAGGCAGATAATGACAATTTCTAATAAAACACAAAGTTGGTGATACACTAAATAATTAGATATACCAGAGGGTTGGTGATATTTATTTTTATTTCTCATATGGAATGCCCTTGCAGAAGAGATGTTGCAACTATATGTAGAATAAGAAGTTGCTCAATGAAGATGTGAAATAAAAGTTTTCAAAATGAAGGTGAGGTCATAAGTTAAGTAGAAATTTTACTTCCTATATGACAAATGAAAATCTACTGTGGGCTGGAGAGATGGCTTAGCGGTTAAGCGCTTGCCTGTGAAGCCTAAGGACCTCGGTTCGAGGCTCGGTTCCCCAGGTCCCACGTTAGCCAGATGCACAAGGGGGCGAACGTGTCTGGAGTTCGTTTGCAGAGGCTGGAAGCCCTGGCGTGCCCATTCTCTCTCTCCCTCTATCTGTCTTTCTCTCTGTGTCTGTCGCTCTCAAATAAATAAATTAATTAATTAAAAAAAATTATAAAAAAAAATCTACTGTGGTTAAGCATCTGGAGTTATGGGAAATGTTATATGTGAAAAAAGTCATAAATACCTATGGGGACTGAAGCAGATAAAACCTTGTTAAAGAAAATAATAGTATAATTTTTCTCAAAGAAAAGTCATAAGATAGTTTTCAGAATCTTAGTAACATAAGTGGATGTAACATTTTATATATATTAATCTAGCCAAAAAAGAATGGTTTCTAGAAAGGCATGGATAAAATTAAAAAAAAAGATTATTATTCTTTTTCCAAATAATGACTAATATTTGCTTCAGTTCAATTGACATCAGAAGTGGGTGATGAAAGTTAGAGGTGTAATAAATAGAACTTGCTGAAATGTATGGGATTGTAAATATAGGCATTGTGAACAGGCATTGTGAGCCTAGAAATTTGATATTAAACACTAAAGCAATGATCATGACATTTACTCCCTTTAACAAGTGTAAGCAAGGGTGTAAATGTTTGAAGGAAAACATTTAACCAGTCCTCTTGGGAGAAAGAAACGGTGAGTTATCATATGGTACTTATCATGGTTTGAATGTATGTTCCCCATAGCCTCAGGTATTTTTAATTTTTATTTATTTATGTGTATGTGTGTGGGGGGGAGGGAGAGAGAGAGAGAAAAAGAGAAAGCTAGAGAGAGAGTGATAAAGAGCTAGAGAGAGAAGGGGGAGAGAAAGAGCGCAACAGGGCTTCCAGCTACTGACAACGAACTACAGACATCATGCAACATCACCTTGGGATCTGGCTCATGTAGATCCTGGAGAATTGTGCCTGGGTCTTTTGGCTTTGCAAACAAGCACCTTAACTGCTAAGTCATCTCTATAGCCCACTTCAGGTATTTTTGATTAAATTTACAACTTCAGGCTACAGCAGGCAAATCTATGCTGGAAGAGGTACCATTAGGGGAAGATCTTGTGGTCCAGACTGAAGTTGTATTCAGAGACACTTGAGTTCTGGCCATTCTTACTTGCTTATTTTGGTAGTATTTTTCTACTGTTAATCAGTGGAAGTGAATCAGCTTCTTCAACAGAGATGATCCTTCCCCTATATTCTGTACCCCTGAAATAAATACCTTCCTCTCAAACTGTTTGTGACTGCTTGTTTGCCCAGCAACAAAACTAACTGCAGCAGTACTTAAATTCTTCTAGGTGGTTCTGTGATTTTAATGAATAGGAGGCTGGGGTTTATAGAGAAAATAACAAGGAAAATCTGAAAATGATGAAAGGGTATTAAATCTTGGGCTGGAGAGCTGGTTTAGTGGTTAAGGCACTTATCTTCAAAGCCAAAAGATAAAGGTTAACTTCCCAGAACCCATGTAAGTCAGATAGATGCCCAAGGTGGCACATACATATGGGGCTAGTTTTTTAGTACTGGAGGTCTTGGTGCAGTCATTCCCTCTCTCTTTGTCTCTCTCTCTCTCTGCCTCTTTATCTCAGTCTGTCTCAAATAAATAAATAAAGACAACATTTCTAAAAGACCAAAAACAAACAAGTATTAGATCTGATGTTCTTTCCTAAAGAAAGGGCCTGATTTTTTTAGTTTTTTTTTTATATTTTTATTTTTAGTTATTTATTATCTTTAAATTTTTATTAATTAGATTTGTATTCAACAAAAACAGTCAGTTTGGTACCATTATTAGGCTCATCCATGATCTACCCTTCCCCAATGGCCCCTCCTTGTTGAGGTATATGGGTCATGCATTGTGGAGTTAGCTCTCAGTTATGGGTAGCAGAAATGTCTCTGCATATCATTGCCCCGCATGTGGCGCTGACATTCTTTCTGGCCCCTCTTATGCAAAATTTCCCTGAGCCATGTTGGGCTCATTTTTGGTCTGCTTCACTGATGAGGTATTGGGGGCCTCTGAGGCTCTGGCTCTCTGATTTGCTAGGAGTTGATTTTTCTCTGTGTTGGTCTCCTTCCCCCTTGTGCTGGTATCCAGTTCATCAGGAAAACAGCACCCTTGCTTGTTTTGCCAATTTTTCTTAGTTTCATCCAGGGCCCTTTTGAGGTATGATGGGGTGGCTCTCTTCTTAGGATCTACATCTATTTGAAAAAGAGAAGCAGATTCTCCAATGGAGAGTAAATTAGCACCAGGACAAATGAGATAACTCTTACTTTTTTTATAGAGAATTTAATAGGTGTAGGCCCTCTTGTAGCCCATGATTGATGGTAGCTTGATAATGGAGAGTGGACTAATGTTTAGATATGGTTCTGACTTGTTTCCCAGTTCCAGCTATGGCTCCCATACCACTGAGGGGATCAGTTAGCTGAACCAAGACCAGTTGGTTTCCCACCATGGCTATGTGCCACTATTGCACTTGTGTAGGCATCACAACAGGTTATTTGCTGCTAAGTAGGTTAGACCATGAGTTGCTTGGACAGATATGGGTCATTTTCCCCCAGTCACCCATGTAGCACCTTCTGGCACTAGACATGCTAACTGTCTGGGGACTGACTGTTGGCTTCCAGCCATGCTGTTCCATTTTTTGTGACAGTTGCATATGGTGTCTTCAGTAATAGGGTCTTACCACTAACCTTTGGTGGGTCATCAAGTACTCTTACAGTAATCTGTCATTCTTTTAGGAAAACTTGTAGGTCTCTTTGATCAAAAGCTCATTGTGGTTGATGTCCCCATGCTGGTACTGGGAGTTACAGGTCAGTGCCCACTAAGAAAAAGATGCAAAAGATAAGTAATATACAAGAGTTAGAGAGAAGAGAGAGAGAGAAAGAGAGAGAGAGAGAGGGAGGGAAGATGTAGAAGATTAAGGTTAGTCTTCATTATACCCTCTCCTGTGTCTTGTGGTTCAGGTGTTCTCCATAAGGGCCTGGTGAAGGTTCAGCCATTTGGTCTGCATTTTAGGAAGTAGAATTTTATGGTACCATTGCCATTTGGGTCTAGACTTGTGTTTCCCACCGCTCTGATACCCTACCCTCCTTCCCCATCCATTCTAGTGTCTAGTCCATGAGATGCTTGCTGGGTATGTAAGGGATCTTGGGTAGATTCAGGTTATGTACTGTAGATGAGTGAGACTATGTGGCAATTTTTTTTCTTTGATTAAGTTCACTGAGAATGATCTGTTCCAGGTTCAACCATTTTTTCTCAAATTTCTTTGTGTCATTATTTCTTACTGCTGTTTAGAATTCCATTGTGTACATATACCACATCTTAGTTATCCATTCTTCTAGTGATGGACATCTGGGTTGATTCCAGATTTTATCTACAAATTGAGCCACTACAAACATGGTTGAGCAAATCTTTCTGGACGGTGGTTTGAAGGTTTTAGGGTAGATTAAGGTTAACCTTGATCCTACCCTTTCCATTGTCTTGTGGTTCAGGTGTTCCCTGTAAGGGCCTGGTGAAGGTTCGGCCATTTGGTCTGCCTTTTAGAAAGTAGATAGGTGGCTTTGGCAAATGAGAGTCAAAGCCCAGGCTGCTTGGCAACTGCCACAGGCTGTCTCAGATTCCCATTGTTCTTGAGCCCAGGCTGATCCACCCACCTATGTGCCCATACACTGTCATGGGCAGACCACAGCACAAAAGAAATAACATGAATAATTAAATGCAAGAAAATCCAATTAGATCACCCAGTCCTACAATGAATACATCTAACCAAAACATGGAAGAGTTATTAGGATCAGAACATCCAACTGAAGCTATGAGCAATGCAACCCTGACCAACCTACTGGTAGAACTTGCAGGAAAGCAACCAAGGACCGATAATCATGTGGATGCTGCCATCACTAAACTAGAATTAATACATAAGAAATTGTAAGGAGTTCAAAAAGAGTTAAGAGGTTTGAGCGAGAGTGAAAAAAAAAAAAGAAGACCTTAAAAAGCAGCTGGCCATGCTAAATGGAGACATAATGAGATGCAAGGATGAATTCCAAGAATCATCAAGAAAATCAGAAAATGATGTGAAAGGGAGCTTGACAGAGGGATGGAAATTATACATAGAAAAGTAGTAGAAAATGCAAACTTAATTGAACAATCCAAAACTCTCTAGAAGCCCTCAAGAATAGAATCAGCCAAGTGGAAGATAGAAACTCTGATTAGGAAGACAAGATGGAGGAAACAGTTGGAGAGTTCAAAATTTTCAGTAAGTTCAAAAGTTCCTGTGAACAGAGCGTGAAGGAACTGTGGGATACAATTAAACATCCTAATATCAAGATCATTAGAATACCATAAGGAGAAGAAATTCAGACGGATTCTCTTAACAATTCCACTTCAAGAGATTTACATAGGGAAATAGGTCAGTAAGTGGGAAAGCATACAATGTATTCCTTCCAAAATTTAACATAGCTGAATCACAAATGCAACAATATAAGGAAGAGGAACCGTTAGTAGGTAGATGAGCCAGAAAATCCCACCCCCCTAACTGTATTAGCACCATAGAAGCAGTCAACCTTAACCACTGAGTCATGTCCTCAGCCTAGTGTTTAAAATGTTTATCTATTTGAAATATTAAATAAAATAAATCCTTGAGATGTGAGAAAGAAAAAAAGAGACTTACAAATTTGTCATTTGGGCTTGGCAGAAGATGTACATATAATCTTTGTAAATTAACTACAAATTTGTCAAATTTATATACAAATAGTGATGTAAACAATAGATAAAATGATGAAATGATGCTGTCAACCCTGAAACAATATTTGATAAATCATATGATGAAAAAAATAAACTAAAGGGCTGCAGAGATGGCGTAGCTGTTGGTTATGGAGTTTGCCTGCAAAGCCAAAGGACCCAGGTTTGATTACCCAAGACCCACATTAGCCAGATGCACAAGGGGGTGCACACATCTGAAGTTTGTTTGCAGTGGCTGGAGTACCTGGAGCATCTATTCTCTCTCTCTTTCTCTCCCTCTTTCTCTGTCAAATAAAGAAATAAATAAGGGCTGGGGAAATGGCTTAGTGGTTAAGGTGTTTGCCTGTGAAGCCTAAGGACCTCAGTTCGATTCCCCAGAACCCACATCAGCCAGATGCACGGCGGGGGGGGGGGGTGCATGATGCACAAGGGTGCATGCATCTAGAGTTTATTTGCTGTGGCTGTAGGTCTTGGTGTGCCCATTCTTTCTCTCTCTCTCTCTCTCAAATAAATAAATAAAATATTTTAAAAAAAAACAAAACTTATATGAAAAAGAAATAAATAAAAGTAAAGTATTTTGGAAAAATAAATTTAAAATATGAAAGTGAGAATAAGGCTGAGATAAAAATCTGCTCCCCAAAAAGAAGGATATATAGTTACTGAAGCAAAATGACCAAAAAAGGTTTAAAATTAATGAAAGACTTGAATTATAAAAAAAAATTAATAACAGTCTAATGTATAATTAGGCTTTTTTAGAAGTAACAATGTGCAGCAGAAAGATTTAGGTTCATTGAGATGAACTTTCAGATCAGGCACAGTTATGGAGGAAGAGATTTATTGAAGCTTACAGATCCAGGGGAAGTTCCATAATGTTAGAAGAACCTAGCCCTACTTTCACAGGTTCAAGCAGAGAGAGAGAGAGAGAGAGAAGCCACAAGCCAAAAGTAACACCACAGCACACTTCATGAACTCTAGCTAAGCACACTTTGAATATCTTTAGATTGGAATTTCAAATCTACCACCACACCTTAAGATCTGCCCAAAGACACCTCCTCTAGCCAGTTGGCTGCAGATCCAAACTACAAACTAATAAAACACTGAATATATTGGGGTGCAGCTATTCAAACTATCACATAATGAAAGTTTAAAAATGTTGTGGAACCATAATTACTTAAAGGAAGTAATTATTTCAGTAGTAGGGAATTTACCTCATGTTTTACTATGAAAGAAAGACTTTTACATACAAAGAGAGGAAATGGATTCTTATGAAAACATTTATAAATAACGGAAGATGTCCCTCAGGAAATCAAGTTGGAGACAGATTTTGCTATGAAAAAGTTGGGAACAAAGAAATGAAGAAATTTCTAAGGAATTCAAGCACTTCTAAAGACTTTTTCTAAGAAATGAACATGATAATGTTAATTCACATGTTAAGTTTGTGTGACTGTCAGAACACGCGGAAACTCAGATATGAATGGGACAATTTACTTTGGCTGATGCACCGATTTGGACCTATGATAAAGTGAAACATCATGGCAGGACATTCCACTCCAGGGACTCTGCCACTGCAGAAGAACTCCAGACTCATATCCCACTCTGTTCATCTAGTTTTATGAGGATACTGAGGAACTGAACTCAGGTTTTTAGGCTTTGCAGGCAAGCACCTTAACCAATAAGTAATCTCTCTAGCCCTACTTTTTGAAAATTTTAATCAATTAAGTATTGTCTTGAAGTGCTTATTTATTTATCCAGGCTGTCATATCTTTAAAAAATACATTCACTTTTGATAGCTAATAAGGGAAATAAGGGTAATGAAAGCCTAAACATCATCAGTGTAAACTTTTAACAATACAACCTGACATTTCCAAAATATCTGAATAGTATTCACTGGATGGTCATTTTATTTGGATTTTCTAGTTCTGGTGCTTTTTTCACAACTGTCTCAGAGTCCCAAGTATATGTTATTTATTTTGTCTAAGCTTTTTGATTTTAATTTAAATAAAAAGAAACACCACCAAAACCTGTTTGTCTGCATACCTCTCATAGAGTTTTGTGAACTGGAACAATTATGGAAGGAAGTATGTGATAAAGTTAATTAGTTAATACTTTAATATGAAAATAAAATACAAAGATGGCAAGAGGTAAGTGTTATAGTACATATTAATTCACATACCATAATACCATCAGTATAAAAAAGGTAACTTTTGAATAATGGCTCACTTTGTCATACACTGCTGATTACAACCTTGAATTTCCCAGCAAACCAAATCACTCCATATTGTCTCATAACACTGATGAATAAGATCACCTTTCTTATCTTGAAATCAATTTCCATAGGTATATACATATTGCTTGGATGTGATAGATGGTGTAGGACTCTTTTGTTTATTTTTTTTTCCTTATTATGAACTCCATTAACCTTTCCAGGGTTAACTACATTAACTTTCTGCAAGCTAATTGTAATAAAAACACACTATCATTTAAAATGGAAACTTTGGTAGGTTGTGACAATCTTTCAGTGTGTGGGGCTTTCTTTTATCACTTGAGACATTGTCTCACTGTGCAGTAGCCCTGGATGGCCTCCAATCTGTCATCTTCTCCTTCCACCTTTAGAGTATCATGATTAGAGGTATATAGCACCATGCCTGGCATAGTCTGTTGTATTCTTGTTTGATATTTTCACTGCTGGGTACTGAATCTAGGGCCTTGTGCATATTAGGCAAGGGCTCTACCACTGACCAATTTCCCTAGCACAAAGTTTAGATCACATATTTTTAAGAGGAATTTAGATTGAATAACTAAGATGCAATCGATAGTAGATTTTTAAAGAAGATATTTAAGTATAGAATTTATTAAATTGATTTCAAATAGCTCATCATGTTGAAAGTTCAAGATGGGTGAAAATTGCTTGAGTGTGTGGGATCTCTCTGTCTTTGTTATGAAGGCATTTAGTGCTATGAATTTTCCCCTGCAGACAAAGGCCCTAACAATGTTCAATGGAAAAAAAAAAAAGATAGTATTTTTAACAAATGGTGCTGGAAAAACTTGATAAACGCATGCAGGAAAATGAAGCTAGACCTACACACTTCACTATGCACAAAAATCAAACCCAAATGGATCAACGACCTCAATATAAGAGCAGAAGATCTGCTAGTACTGGAAGGAAAAAAAAAAAAAAAAAGCAGGAACTTTCAACAATATAAGAGTAGGAAAAACTTCCTAAGCCAAACTCCAGTAGTCCAGGAACTGAAACAATCACTCAACCATTGGGATCTCATGAAGCTGAAAAGACTTTTCACAGATAAACATACAATAAGCAGAGAAAATAGACTACCCACAAAATGGGAGAAATTTTTTTCCAGCTGTACAGCTGACAGAGGCTTAATTTCTAGAATCTACAAAGAACTCAAAAACCTAAGCAATAAAAGAATCAAACAACCGACTCACAAAGTGGGGCAGAGAATTGAACAGGGAATGCTCAGAGGAAGAAATGCAAATGAAAAACACACACTTAAGAAAATGCTCAACATTCCTAACCATCAGGAAAATGCAAATTAAAGCAACTGTGAGATTCTGCCTTACCCCATAAGGATAGCAAACATTAACAAATCAAATGAAAACAAATGTTGGTGAGGATGTGGAGTACTAGGAACCCTCATTCACTGTTGATGGGAATGTAAGATGGTACAACCACTGTGAAAGCAATATGGAGGCTCGTAAAAATGTTGACTATAGTGTTACCAACAGACCCAGTTATTCCCTTACTGGGCATTTACTCTAAATGCTTCATTCCTCAGTTCAGAGATATTGCTCAGCTATATTTATCGCTGCTTGATTCATAATAGCTAAGAACTGGAATCAACCCAGATGTCCATCACTGGATGAGAGGATTACCAAGATGTGGTATATCTACATGATGGAATTCTACTCAGAAGTTAAAAAAAAAAAAAATGACACAGTGAAATCTGTAGAAAAATGGCTGAACTTGTAACAGAACATCCTTAGTGAAATCAGCCAATCACAGAAAGACAATCATCACATGGTTTCACTCATCTGTGGCTCCTAATCTATATCAGCCAGAGACACTGACATACCTGATAGACATCTCAAGGACTGGACAATAGGGAGGTCTGGGGTGGGAGGGTAAGTGTGAAGGGGGCCACAAAATGGGATCCAAATGGAAATGGTACCTTAAAATCTTATATCCTAGAAGACAGACTAAAAGGTTCAACCTTCACCAGGACCTTAGGGGGAATACCTGAGTCAAAGGGCCATGGAGAGGGTAAGAAGAAGCCTAACCTTAATTTTCTCTTGTTTTTCTCTCTCCTTTTTTTTTTTTTTTTAAATCCTTTCTTCTTTCTCTTTTATATTACCTTTCTTTTTCTTCCTTATTTTCCTTTGGGGCTGGTCTGTAACTCCCAGAAGCAGGATGAGGTTAATATCTACAATGAGCTGTTGATCAGAGAGACCAACAAGGTTACCCCAAAGAAGACAGACTTCTGTCAGAGCACTGGATTACCCACCAAAGGTTATTGGCAAGATCCAACTACGAAAGGAAAAAAAAAAAAAAAAAAAAAAAAAAAACACCATATGTTGTCAATACAGAACATAGAGAGACTGGGCTTGAATCTGGAAAACAGGCAGTCCCCTGACAGTGATATCACCTAGTGCCAAAAGGTGCGACATGAGCTACTGGGGGAAAATGGACAACATTTATCCAAGCAATTTGAGATCTAAGCTACTCACCAGAAAACAACCTTACATGATGCTCACCAAAGTGCAATAATAGCACAAAGCCATGGTTGGATTGGCCAACAGATCTACTCAGTGAAAAGGAACCCATAACTGGAACTTGGAAACAAGTCAGAATCATATCCAAATAACAAGTTGTGTCCAGTATCAAGCTCTCACCAATCTTGGGCGGCAAGAGGGCCTATACCTATTAAACTCTCTGTAAACCAACACTGGTTATTCCATTTAACCAGTGCTGACTTCATGCTCCATTAAGGAATCCACTTCTGTTTCTCAGATGGATGCAGAACCTGAGGAATCAGCCCATTGCACTTCACCGGGGGCCCATCTGAAACTATAAAATAATTAGGAAAAGAGCAAGAGTGCTGCTTTCTCAACGAACTTGACATCAACACAAGGGTGAAGGACATAGACACAGAGGACACTCAACTCTAAATCAGAGCCCATCACTGAAGTAGACCTAAACTGAACCCAACTTGGCTCAGGGAAATTTGTAAAAGAAAGGGTGGAAAAATTGTTAGAGCCACAAGTTGGGACATTACACATAGAGACCTTGTCTCTTCTCCATAACTGATGGCTACCCCCACAATGTACAACCTACAATCCCCATGGGGATAACTGGCATCCCCAAGGAGGAGGGTCCCTTTGGTGGGGGCAAGGATGAAGGTAAGTATGGTACCAACATGTGCTGTTTACACACTGAGTATGTCCGTAACATATATATAAACATATACATTTATTTATTTATGTGCATATATATATTTATATAATATATATTTTATAATTTATTTATAAATATATATAATAAAAAATTTTTAAGAAAAAGAAAAGTGAGGTTTATAAAAAGAGAGTGTATGGGCAACAATTAAATAAGAGGGTATTTTTCTGGTGAACACCTCAAATTTGTATGTCAAGATATGGTTTCAATTTTTTTTAATCCTCAAGTGTAAAGTTAACAGGTAAGAAGCAGATACATGTTCCCAATAAGTAGAGCAATGCATGTCTGATCTGAATGTAGAAAAGCTGAACACAGTTGGTACTATTTTCTGTTTTGGTCAGAGAGAAGTTGCTACTATATGAGAATGAACCTTTGACAGACTTTCAGAAGCGATTACTTTTATTTCCTCAAATTGTGAGCCTCTGCACAGACACAAGGGTCATACATCAATTGTGATTTACCAAAAACATATTGGTATAAATCCTTTTGCATATTTTTCTCTTCCTGCCCCAAATTAGCACAGATACAGCATATATTGCTGTGGTAGTTTTAACGTGCTAGCTTGTACTTCAGATTCCATAGACTCTGATGTTTTATTAAAATTGACCTATGAACTCTAGCACCTAACAGGCAGATCTCTGCTGAAGTGGGCACATCCCTGGGGTTTAGATCTTGGAGTTCAGCCTAAGGTGTGTGGAGAGCAGTTTTAGCTCTGGTGTGTTTTCAGTGGTGCTAGCTGTTGGTGCTATCTCTGCTGTGATTCATGCTGAAGTGAGCCAGCTTCTTCTACTATTGATGGTTCTCCCTGGATTTTGTAAACATGAAACAAACCCTTTCTTCCCATAACATGCTATTGGGACAGTGTTTTTCTAGCAACAGGGAACTGACTTCAACACCTGCTTAGGAGCTATTTGGTCATTCCAGATCCTAAAGACAATGTTTTAGGATAAATTTTAACACAATGATAGCTACAAAATGGGTTTGTTACCAGATCTACTTTTAAAATACATTGTGCAGTTCTAAACATCTAAAAAGGCCAGATGCGATTTTTATCATTTAAGCAGATCACTAAGGGATCTGAAATGATATTTAAAACCATCTCTTTGGGCATCCCAAGGGACATAGGGAAATTAAGTTATGTGGAAAAATAATTACAAAATTAAGGGGCTAAGAAGGCAGAGGTAGGAGGATCACCAAGATCATCAAGGCCATCCTGAGACTACATAGTGAATTCCAGGTCAGCCTGAGCTAGAGTGAGACCCTACTTCTAAACACAAAAACAAAAAAATACCAAAAAAAAAAAAAAAAAATTAAAGGGGTTAGTGGAAGCTTTGTAAAAGAACTGAGGAGATAGGCTCTGCAGATTAATGCAGTTCAAGCTCAGGCTGATACCAAGAAGCTTGTCAAAATGATATTTACACACAAGCACAGACCTGGGACTTGCCCTCTGACTTCTACATGAATGTACCCATACACACACATGTGTGAACTGAACATGGACACAGATGAATAAATATTTTAAAAAGGAAGAAAGCCTTTTGGGCAAGAAAAATAAAAACAATCATTCATGAAAACTATAAAGTAGATATCACAATAAAAACAAATATCTTTAAATATTTACTGAGCTCAAAGATCATACCATTGAAAAAAAGTTTCTGCTAGATTTTCCACTATCTTTTTCTCTGTTAAGATTTTGGCCCTCGGGTATGATGGCTCATGCCTTTAAACCCAGCACTTAGGAGTTTGAGTTAAGAGGAATTGCCATGAGTTCAAAGCCAGCCTGGAATCAAAAACAGGAGCTTATATAAAAATGACATTCCAAACATGTACAAATTTGTTTTCTTTTAATTTAGAATCTACAATGAAAACTTAAAGATCATGCTAACATCATGATAAATGTACCAGAAGTGATCACCCATACATTCATGAATGCTTAATATCAACTAGCACAAAAAATTTGAACATTCTATTCATGTTTTATATAGCTTCTAACAAAAAATTGAAATATATATCTTGAAATAAAGAGAAACATATGGCTTTAAATATTACATAATTTAAATTTACTACTCTTAGTAAAGGTTATATGAGGACATAAATGTTACAGTATGATATGATGAATGTCTAAATTTAAAGCAAGCAAATATAAGGCTCCATCAGAATTCCAGCCTTTTTGTAGTTCCTTGAATATAACAAGTCTGTTGTAAGTGTATTCAATTTGCATCACATCTTTCTGTACCTGGAATATTTCCCCACCAGTTTGTTCAGTCTCTTTGGTCTCTGCTCAAAAGTTCTCTTCTTGTGCACATCTTCCCTAAAATATTTAGAAATCTCAGTATTTATCTAATACTTCCTTCTTCTTGGATATGTTAGGAACCTTTATAATTTCAATGTATTGCTATCAATTTTTTAACTCCTTATTCAAACACTTTCAATTTTCGCTGGCATAAGGTAAGTAAATAAGAAAGAAAAATAATTATATTATCAATATCTGTATGCTACTTGCATAAAATAGGTTATCTCATCATTAGATAAACAGCAACCACATTTTGTTTTTTCATGAGAGACAGAGAGAGAGAAGAGTAATAATTAGCACACCAGGGCCCCTCAGCACTGGCAATCAAACTGCAGATGCATATACCACCATGTGCACATGTATGACCTTGAGTGCTTGTGTCACCTTGTGAGTCTGGCTTACATGGGACTTGGAAAGTAGAACATGGGTCCTTAGGCTTCGCAGGCAATTGTCTTAACTGCTAAATTATCTCTCCAGCACTAGTATTTTTCTTTCTTTCTTTCTTGTTATTTCTGTCATGTTGTAAAAATAAAGTTCCAAGTGAAAACTCACAGAAAATTGAATTTCATTTTAATGTATTTTGTAAAAATATTTAAAATTGTATAATTGCATGCACAGCAATTTAAATTATATAGTTTTATAATAAAATACATTTCTCTTTCAAAACAAAAGCTGATAAAATAAATTATTTTCATGTTTAGCAGTGGGAATCTCGGCATGTATGCAATGTACTTACATTTGTATATGTTGATCAAACTTGTATAATTGCCCCAATGATATCTAATTTTATCTATCAGTTTCAATTAACTATATAAGTCATATGCATGACCCCATGTACTCAGGTGTGTTTTTTTTTTTTTTTTTGTATTGTTTTTTGAGGTGGGGTCTCACTGTAGCTCAGGCTATCCTGGAATTCACTCTGTAGTCTCAGAGTGGCTTTGAATTCATGGAAATCCTCCTAGCTCTGCCTTCCAAGTGCTGGGATTAAAGGCGTGAGTCACCACACACCCCAGGTGTTTTATTAAAGCTTGTAACTTGTATTTCCTGCTGCCTTGCTGGAAGAAGTGTCAGTGGGGGTTGAAACTTGTGGTGCAACACTAAGGTATGATTTTGGGTGGATCTGAATTCCAGCCAAAGGTATGCAGAGCAATCTGAGCTCTGTTGGGGACCCTGCTGTTTGTTCCTGGTTTTGTGTTTACTATTTTGGTGTTTGCTAGCTGATGATAGTTTCTCTCTGCTAAGAGGTATAGAAGCAAATTCTTCACTGATGGAAGTTCTCTCTGTATCTATAAGCTTTAATTAAAACCCTGCTTCCTATAAACTGTGCCTGGTTTGGATGTTTGGATTGATGTTCATCCTAGCAACATGTATCTTGAGCTTTGTACAACATTATATATATACACACATTCATATATATAATTTCTGTGTGGGTAGTTCAAAAATCTCTGGGAAATACAAAATAAGCACCATAATATCAGAGTTTGGGTAGGTGACCATAAGATTATGGAGATACTCTTTCTGTCTGCAATTTATATTAGCCTATGTGATCTAGCATAATCCAAACCTTTGTGAAATAAGTTATCCCTCAAAATGCCCATGTGTTCAAGGGCAATGATTATTATTTAGTTGCAGAGTGTTTGTCTCACATGCTCATGACCATGCAGCTCAATCTTCAGCACTGTAAAAAATAAAGAAAGAAAGAAAAAAAAAAAATAACCATTTGGTTTGAAGGCTTGGTTTATGGCTGATGGCACTAAGGAAAGATGATGATATCATGAGGGTACACACATCATTAGTGGGTTAATACATTGATGATATCATAACAGGATTAAGAATAGGTGGAAAAAAACATATCACTGTATGCTGTTGAAGGGTATATTTTGTTTTTTCTGTACCCTTTTACTCTTATTCTCTACATTCCTGTCATCCTTAGTTTCTATGAACCATGAACCTCCACCGTGACGCTCTGATTAACCTTAGTGTCTGAAACCTGGCACCAAGTGAAGATGAAATGAAGCATCTAAAATGATGAGCCAAAATGAATCTTTCATTCTCTGTTCTGCTCATCTCTTGTCTTTCCCCAATGCGAAGGGATTAACATGTGACATGCGTGTGTGCACTATGTATAGGACAATGAAGTCCCCTCTCAATTTTGTCACATAATATCATCAGATTACAGGAATAAACAAGCCCTCAGAAATTAGGGACAGAATCTCCTCATATGCACTGTATTTGCTTGTTGTTTAACCACTGCAACTTTGTATTTAATACTGCAAAATACAATAGTTTTATGAAAGCTACATTTGCTTTGCTTAGATATTATTATCAGGTTAGTTAGTTCTTAAAACCCTGAAGCCTTTAGTCAGACCAAAACACTTCCAAGTATTTGTAAAGTAGTTCTGCGAGAAATTCAGTGAAACATGTTTACTGTTCTGAGATGAAATGATTTTGAGAAATTGCCTTCTTCTGATGAAATAATCCATATCTAGATTTAGTCACCATGGTAAATATAGCTTCCTCTAAATTTGTTTTAGAAGGAAGTAGACAATTTGAAAATCATGTTCACCTCTTCAGAGAGTAATTTATTATGTGAAAAAAAAATTATTTAAAAATGACCCTATTGCTCAAAATTCCTTGAAATATACTTGATTACCATCTTATAAAATATCCATTTTTATTAGTTTTTCAGAAAGATTTTATGTTGTATACTTTTTAATATGAAATGCAAATATCATATAATCCTTTAAATCATTAGTAAACAAATGTAACATAAAATATATTTTTTTGTTTGAAAGATAATTTAGATATTAAAAATACTAAGGTATACCAGGCATGGTGGAGCATGCCTTTGATCCCAGCACTCAGGAGGGAGAAGTAGGAGGATGGTCATGAGTTTGAGGCCATCCTGAAACTACATAGTGAATTCCAGGTCAGCCTGAGCTACAGTGAGATCCTATATCAAAAAGTAAAAGTAATAATAATAATACTAAGGCATTAGTATTGTTGTAGTACTATATTAGAAGAAGGGATATTGTTTGCAATCATGGAAATTATCAGTTAAAAAATATTTTAAAAATCCACATCTTTAAAAAAAAGTTATTCCTGTGTTCATCCAGCTACAGAGGGGGGTGAATCATTTTATACTTGCTTCCTTTTTAGTGCATTTTTTTGTTTGTTTGTTTTACAACGTAGGGTTTTGCTCTAGCCCAGGCTAACCTGGAATTCACTATGTAGTCTCAGGGTGGCCTTGAAGTCAGGCAATCCTTCTATCTCTGCCTCCCGAGTGCTGGGATTAAAGGTGCGTGCCACCACACTTGGTTCTTATTTCCTTTTTTAAGAAAAATATATATATATATTTTTATTTATTAGAAAGAGAGAGGCAGGACTTCTAGTCACTGCAAATGAACCCGTGATTTGTACACCACCATGTGCACCTGGTTTATGTGGGAACTGGGGAATTGAACCTGGGTCCTTAGTCTTTGCAAGCAAGTGCCTTACTCTCTGAGCCATCTCTCCAGCCCCTACTTACTTCCTTTTGATAATATCACTTAGTAACATTTTGTTTCAAATTAGAAAAATATTAGAATTTAAATTACTTAGAAATTGAACCATATATTTTGCCCTAACCCCTCTTTAGCTCCCGTGAAAGCCTACTGGAAGTCTAAAAGTTTTTTTGTTTTTTTGTTTTTTTTTTAATATATTTTATTTATTTGAGAAACAGAGAGAATAGAGAGAGGGAGAGAATGGGTGTGTCAGGGCCTCCAGCCACTGCAAATGAACTCTAGATGCATGTGCCACCCTATGCATCTGGCTTACGTAGGTCCTGGGGAATTGAACAGAGGTCCTTTTGCTTTGCAGGCAAGTGCCTTAACCACTAAGTCATATCTCCAGCCTGAATGTCTAAATGTTTTAATTATTCTTCCTGCCTTTGCTGTGTCTCAGCAATCCTTAGCCTTCACATTTCAAGGACTCAAGCATTGATTCTGGGCCTGTGCCGTCTTGATCCTCAGCAGCCACCTTGAAGACAGGGAATCCATTTCAAAGGCAAACACCTCCACACTACCACCATTATAACACTTGTAAGGTATGATGCTAATGTCCTTGGGAATTTATTTAATGTTGTAAGGTGAGACATCCTCACCATTATTTCCAATACCTTTATAAATGGGTTCCAATTTCTGTTTCAATATGTTCTAGTATCTTGAACATTCCAAACTGCTTCTAGGTCTATGCTTGAATCTAGAACTAAAATTTAATCACACCAAATGAAGTGATATGTACCTTTGGTGCATTTAAATATTGAATGAATATCAATTAATTATACTTATAACATTTTCTTTTCTGAGCTAAGCTTACATTCTCCGTTGTTTGTCTTTCCATCCTTTTTGCTGTATTTATATTTAACTATAAACTTTATTTATGAAATCAAACTATCAGCATTCATATTTCCTTTTATGAAACACCCCCTGTTACTATATCACTTATTAGGTACAATTGTTTTATTTCTACAATTTCATGTAACCAGATGAGGGCAAGTTGTTTTGTTTGCATAGATTACTATGACCTGAGGACCTAAAACAAAAACTAGAATGCAGTAGACATTCAAAAATATTTGTTGAATGGTATAATCAACTAATTAATAAGTTGATTAATAAATAATTAACTTTTGATAGTTGAAGATAATATGGATAAGATATGAAAGAAGACAACAAGAATTATGATGGATGAGCAAGAAACTATTGCTAGAGATAACTGAGAACACTGTAAATAATAAGTTATTAGGATAAGGGTAGAAACGAATGGAAGATAGATTTTGTTTCCATGCTATTTTCCTGTTACAGCAGATAGCCAAATATTCTATGTGAGATGTAAACGGTATTTGATGTTGAAGGATAGAAAGTGTCAGAGGAAGTTCTGAAATTTAATCTTAAAGAATTAAAGCATTTAACACGGAAGTGTTGATGTAAGCATATTGATACATAATTATAGTCAAGGGTATTGGATTAAAGACAAATTATCACTTAAAATATGGATACAATAGAAAATCAGATTTTAATGGGGCTAAATGGACAGGCACAAATTCATCCTAGTTCAAAAATGAGAAATATTGTGTGGCATTATGGGAAATTTGGCCCCTGGGTTGTGTCTACTGCTATGTGAAACAGAAACAATTTAGCAAGTTTCTTCATGAAATAGAGTGAATACCTCCTGAGAGTACCTGGTTCTCTATTCTTCATTCCATGGTCATCAAGACACCTTTTGATCAATAATTAATGCTCTTGTATAGTTCAAATATCAGAAGTTGAGTTGCCCTATCTTTATAATGTTACCTCTGGAGTAAGCTAATTATTTGAAAAATATGACATATTTTTCAGTCTCCTGTGCTTATTGTTGACATCAAGCTAATTTTGTATTGAGAGTTTTAAAAAAGTACACATGCATGAAAAATCAAGTTTCTTAACACTCAGAGACTGAGTATTTAATCAAGGCTATTATTTTCTTTTTGTTGAATTAACCTAGCTAATCCTATCTGTTAATTTCTCATCAATTTGAACACATTTCCTAAACCCCAAATATTTCAATGTACTTCAGTTAAAGATATTCATAGTACCTTAGAACAATTGTTGGCACCAACTAGGAATGGTTCTAAGATGATGGGAGTGTGCTAATACCTTATAAATATATTATCTGTGTACTTTTCCACACCAAAATAAATCTAATTGTGAGTAGTTAATGATAAACTATAATCTTCATTGTCTGCTTTTACTTAGCTTCTCTAAGGAAAAAAGTAAAATGATAAGCAATTTGATACACATTATTATGTTTATAATATCTTACTATGAACTTTTTGTTCCTATGCTATTGCCATTGAGAGAGAAGTTAAGAAATTTGTCAATTTTTTAAATTTATTTAAATTCTGGCTAAGTTTTAAATGTTTATAAAACTGTAAACTAAAAATCTTAAAACAGGGTTGGAGAGATGGCTTAGTGGTTAAGCACTTGCCTGTGAAGCCTAAGGACCCCCGTTGGAGGCTTGGCTCCCCAGGATCCAGGTTAGCCAGATGCACAAGGGGGGCGCATGCGTCTGGAGTTCGTTTGCAGTGGCTGGAGGCCCAGGCGCGCCCATTATCTCCCTCTCTCCCTCCTTCTCTCTCTGTCTGTCACTCTCGAATAAATAAATAAATAAAATATTTAAAAAATAAATAAATAAAAATATTTAAAAACAAATCTTAAAACATTTTAAATTTTGTAAAAAAGAAATAAATTGAGGGCTGGAGAGATGAAGCTGCAGTTAAGCCACTTGCTTGCCAATCCTAATGACCAGCTCAATTCCGCTATACCCACATAAGCCAGATGCACAGAGTGGTGCATGCTTCTGGAGCTCATTTGCAGTTGCTAGAGGTTCTGGAGAGCCCACGTGTATGTTTGTTTGTTTGGTTGGTTGGTTGTTCCTTCCTTCCTTCCCTCCCTCCTTTTTTCCCTCCTTCCTTCCTTCCTTTTTATCCTTTCTCCCTCCCACCCTCCCTCTGTTCGTTTGCTCTTTCTTTTCTTTCTTTCTTTCTTTCTTTCTTTCTTTCTTTCTTTCTTTCTTTCTTTCTTTCTTTCTTTCTTTCTTTCTTTCTATTTCTTTTCATTCTCTCTCTTTTTCTCTCTCTCTCTTCCTTTCTTTCTCTCTTTTTCTCTCTGTCTCTCTCTCCCCTTGCACATAAATATATCAAAGATATAAAAAGACACAACAAATCTTTTAAAGACAAAAAAATTCAATTGTAGGACTAGAGTGATGATTCAGTGGTCAAAGCCCTTGCTTGATTTGTCTGACAACCGAATGTGGATCCCCAGAACCCAAAGAAGGCCAAGTGTGTAGGATGGATGTCAATAATTCCCGTGGGCATGCAGCACTATGGAAGTAAGAGACAAGGGAACCCTCAAAATTGCATGTTTGTGATCCTGGCAAACACAGCTAGTCAAACAAGAGAGGCTATGTCTAAAAACATGGTGCAAAGTTCAAGGCCAGCACTTGAGAATGTCGTCTCTCCTTCACACATGTGCCATGTCAAATACACACTTGCCGGGCGTGGTGGCACACTCCTTTAATCACAGCACTCAGAGGGCAGAGGTAGGAGGATCACCATGAGTTAAAGACCACCCTGAGACTACAGAGTTAATTCCAGGTCAGCCTGGACCAGAGTGAGACCCTACCTTGCAAAACCAAAAAAAAAAAAAAAAAAAACCATAAATAAATAAAAATAAATAAAAAATTGCACACTTGCATTCACACACACCATAAATAATGTAAAAAGTTCTATGGATTTTTAACATTAAAAAATTGTCCAAATATTTAGTCAATAATATGTAAAAGGCTGATTGAATGCAGATTTCAAGAATGTTTTGTATATAAAGGCTCATTTGTTAGTTATAAGCATGATTTAAGCTGCAATAGCATCAGGAAGCTAGGAAGAATACATGTGGTCGCATCCTAAGTAAAAGTTTACAAAATATGAGAGAAAAATAAGAAGTAGGAGAGCATGTTAAGTGTAAATTTATATGACAGTATATCAGAAAACATTATAAAGCTGGAAAATATTAAATCAATCTCATTATATTAATAATACACCATAGCATTGTATTCTTAGTAAGTCAATCATACTTTCAAAAACTATGTTTCCTTATTAATAGCATCCATATTTTAAATGCATTGATAGTTTGACAAAAATGATCAAAAACCAGAATATCATGTTAGATGTGCAATCTATGCAGTACCAAAATACTGAGAGCTCATTATTTTAGCATTTGTATATGACAGAATGAAATAAATGAGAAGTAAATTACTATGTAATATAAACCACTGATGCAGCTGTGATAAATGCTGGTTGTAGATATAGCAATCAGTAGTCAAAAGGAGTCATCTATTTGCATACAGCAGATGAAAAATATTGTATGAGGAAATTAAAAACAATAGCTTTTTCTCAAATATGTTTAGTAAGATAAATGATCAAATATAACACCACAATCATTGCTAGTTATTTTTCCTAAAGAGTAATGTTAACAAGGGTACATAAATAAAAATGATGAATAGTTATATGCAAAAAGAATAATTTCTTAAAATTCAAAATGGCAAAACCCTAATAATTTTAAACATATTATAATAAATATCATAAAACAGTAGTTAGTTATTAGATACTTAAGGACTGATACTTGATTATTGAAAATGCATATAAATTTTCTAAATATTGCTATCATAATAAGTTAAATGAAAATAGAGTTCAACATCACTGTAGTAAATGCCACATTCTGGCATATAACTACATTTACAAAGGTGATATTCAGCATATGGTTTATTTGTTGTGGATCTTTTTGCCTTGTTTAATTTTCTCCTCATTTAAGATTCATATTTTCATTGAGAAATTTTGATTCTAATGCAAGCCTTATAAAATTTTATCCTATTGATCCCCACTTATTTTTATTCATTTTAATTATTCTAATATTATTATTATTATTTTTTGAAATAGGGTGTCATGCCAACCCAGACTGATTTGGAACTGACTCTGTAATCCTGGGCTTAGCTCAAACTCACAGAAAAACTCCTACCTCTGCCTATCAAGTGATGAGATTAAAGGTTTGTGCCACCCTAAGGACCCCGGTTCGAGGCTCGGTTCCCCAGGTCCCACTTTAGCCAGATGCACAAGGGGGTGCACGCGTCTGGAGTTCGTTTGCAGAGGCTGGAAGCCCTGGCGCGCCCATTCTCTCTCTCTCCCTCTATCTGTCTTTCTCTCTGTGTCTGTCGCTCTCAAATAAATAAATTAAAAAAAAAAAAAAAGGTTTGTGCCACCAAGTCTGGTAAATTATTCTATTTTTTCTTTATCATTTTAGTTTTTCTTAATTATTATTGTTAATAACATATTTCACATGGATATATCATATATTGGTCCCCTCTTTTGTTTTATCCCTGCCCTGAGTGCCCTCCTCAGTAGGGTTGCAAGTCTTCCCCATGCGATTGTTTGTTATACGTTGTGGAAACAGCAGTCAGGTTTTCTCTATTCTACATATTTGACATCTTTGTTAAAGATCAAGTAGCTATAGTTACTTGACCTAATGTTCAGGTCTTTAATTCTGTTCCATTGGTCTATGCTTCTGTTTATTTTTATTTTTTTGCCAATACCATGCTGTATTGTTACTATGGCTATGTAACATAGTTATAGATCAGGTATCGTTATACCACAAGAGGTGTTTCTTTTGCTGAGGAGATGTTGGAAAATGTACATATAAATTGTGAGATCCTTTTTTCTATCTCTGAAAAGAATGATGCTACAAATTTTTTATTGGTATTGCATTAAATCAATATATTGCTTTTGGTAATATTGTCATTTTCACAATATTACTTCTGTTTATCCAAGTGCATGGAAGTTCTTTCCATCTTCTCAAGTCCTCCTTGATTTCTTTCTTTAGTGGTTCTATGTTTTCATTATATAGGTCTTCTACATCCTTGGTTAGTATTATTCCAACATATTTTACCTTTTCTTGTTGCTAGTGAAAATGGGCCTCACTGATTTCTTTTGCTGTACACTTGTACTTTTCATATAGAAAGGCTACTGAGTTTTGTGTGTTGATTCTGTATCCTTCTGCTTTAGTGAAGGGATTAATCACCTTTAGAAATTTCAAGGTGGAGACTTTTGAGTCACTTTTGTATAGGATTATATCATCTGCAAATAGGGCTCACATGACTTCTTCCTTTCTAATTTTTATCCCTTTTATTTCTTTCTCCTGTTTTATTTCTTGGGCTATGACTTCTAGTTCTATGTTGAAGAGCAGTGGTGAGAGTGGGTGCCCCTATTCTGTTCCTGATATCAATAGGAACTCCTTGATTTTTCCCCATTAAGTATTATTTGGGCTTTAGGTACTTTATATATAACCTTTATTGTGTTAAGATAGAAACCATCCATGCCTATACTCTCTAGCATTTTGATCATGAAGTGGTATTGCATTTTGTCAAAGTCCTTCTTTCCATCAATTGAGATAATCATGTGGTTCTTGTGATTAAGTTTATTTTTGTGGTGTATTGAATTGACTGATTTCCATATGTTAACCCATCCTGCATCCCTGGAAAGAAACCCAGTTAATCAATGTGGACAATGGTTTTGATGTGTTGTTGAATTTTGTTTGGTAGTATTTTGTTCAGGATCTTTGCATCTAAATTCATCAGGGATATAAGCCTGTAATTGTATTCTTGTTTCTCTGTCAGGTTTTGGTCTTAGGGTAATGCTATTTTCATAAAAGGAGTTGGGGAGTACTCTCTGCTCTCTGATTTTGTGAAACAATTGGAGAAAAATTGGTTTCATTTTTCTAATGAAAGTTTGGTAGAATTTGGCTGCGAAACCATCTGGACCTGGAATTTTCTTTTCATGGAGGTTTTTGATTATTATTATTATTTTTTTTTGATCTTAATGATGTGATAGGTTTGTTTAGCAGATTAATTTTCTTTGAGTTTAGTTTTGGTAGTTTGTATGTGGCTAGGAATTCATCCATCTCTTCAAGATTTTCCAATTTTGTGAGGTAGAGGTTATAGAGGTATGTTCTGATGATTATTCCAATTTCATTGATGTCTATAGTGACATCTCCTTTTTCATTTCTGAATTCCTTAATCTGAAACTTCTCTTATTTTTACATGATCAAATTGGCCCAGTGGCTTTTCATTCTTGTTTATTTTTTCCAAGAACCAACTCTGCATTTCTTTGGTTTTCTTAATTGTTTTCTTGGGTTTGACTTCATTAATTTCTGCTCTGAAGTTGATTATTTCAATCTGGAGCTTTTAGGATTGGGATCTTGGTTTTTCAACATGTTAGGTGGATGGCTAGGTCATTAATTTGGGATCTCTCCATCTTTGTAATGAAAGAATTTTGTAGTATTAATTTTCCCCTTAGAACTGCCCTTTTTATCTCATAAGTTTGGGCAAGTTGTATTTTCATTATCAGTCAATTCTAGAAATTTTTAATTTATTTTTTTAATCTCTTCCCTAACCCTTTCATTATTTAAAAGTATGTTTTTCACTGTCCATTAGCTGGTGGAATTCCTGATGTGTTATTTGTTAATTTCTAGCTTTAAAGCATTGTTATCTTATATGATGCAGGAAGCTACTTCAATTTTCCTGAATTTATGGAGGCATGCTTTATGGCCTAGTACATGGTCTATTTTGGAGAAGGTTCTGTGGGCTGCTGAGAAGATTATGTATTCTGTAGAATTGGTGTGGAATGTTCTGTAGCTGTGTGCTGGTCTAATTGAGCTATGGTGTTGTTGAGCTCTATTATTTCCCTGTTGATTTTTTTGCTTAGATGATCTGTCTACAAATCAGAGTGGAAAATTGAAGTCACCAACTATGATGGTGTTGCTTTTCATTTCTATTTTGTTGTCAAGGAGATTTTGTTTTAAAAACTGTGGCAAACAAATGTTGGGTATATAATAGATTGATGATTGTGATGTCCTCATTTTGGATCATCCCCTTAATGAGTAAGAAGTGACCATCATTGTCTTTTTTGATTACTTTTGGTTTGATATCTATCTTATAAGATATTAATATAGCAACAACTGCTTGTTTCTTGTTTCTTATTTTCATTTGCATGGAATATCATTTTCCATCCTTTCACCTTGAGGAGGTATCTCTCATTAATGGTGAGATGGGTTTCCTGAAGACAAGAAATAGGAGGATCCATTTTTCTGATCTACCCTGATAAGATATGTCTTTTGGTGGGTAAGTTAAAACCATTAATATTTAAGTTTATAACTGTGAGGTTTGAATTGATCACTGTTATGGTGGGGGTGCTTTATGGATTTGGTGATTTCTTGGACTTGTACCTTTTGAGCTTGCTCTAGTATTAGCTATTGTGATCTTTTTCATGTAGTCTCCTGAGATTGGGTGTTTGACTCTTCTGTGTGGAGAA
This sequence comes from Jaculus jaculus, assembly GCF_020740685.1. Taxonomy (NCBI): domain Eukaryota; kingdom Metazoa; phylum Chordata; class Mammalia; order Rodentia; family Dipodidae; genus Jaculus; species Jaculus jaculus. Next base: position 48,853,337 of record NC_059104.1, read on the forward strand.
TTTCCTGAAGTATTCCATGTAGGTTTGGCTTTGTGTAAATATAATCATGGAGTTGACTTTTTTCATGGAATTTTCTTTCACAGACTACTATGAGGGATAATTTCACTGGGCACTATAATTGTGGTTCGAATTCATAGTTTTTTGGATTTTTGAAGTGTTACATTCCAGGCCCTTCTGACTTTCAGAACACAAGAATATGGAACTGGGGACTCAGGGGCTGGTCAAACAAGAAACCACAGCAAAATGCCTGTTTCTGCAGCACACATGCAGGGAGCAGGCCACCCAAGTCAGTAGCAGGTGTGGCAGCAGCAGGGAACTGGGAGCTCTAGCCTACTCACTCTGACCATGCACCCTCCAGAGCAGGGGAACTTGGAGTTATGGACCCAGTGGCCATTCAGTTAGGAAGGCAGAGCAAGGGGCCTGCTCTATTCTATTTTTTTAACACAACAAAATTATTTGGAAATAATTTTCAAAAAGATAGGCTACTGTTGGTTTTCATTTAGGAGCAATGTTCAAATACCATGAGGTGAGTTATCAATATCTCATGAGTTAAATAATTTTTATTGCTTTTAGGTTGTTATAAAGTATTTACACTCACTAGAAATCTTGTATAATAAAATATTGATTGACAACAGGTGGAGGGCTGGATTTCTGTAATCATATTGTACTTCATGTCCAGTGGCTTAGTAACTAAGCCATCTTTTTGATTACAGACCATAGTTTTTCAACCATTGCCATCCAGTATTCACATGATCAATACCTGCATACCAGGTACCAGGACATGTGTTAATATGCTCAAATAAAGAAAGCACATTGTGTACATCAACAATTGGATTAACGACCTGATTAAATTTTCAATAATCTACTGTAATTCTCCAGGATCTGTCTGTCTTCTGAACAGGCCAAATAGGAGAGTTAAAGGGAGATGTGGTAGGAGCCATCATCCCTGCATCCTTCAAGTCCTTTATAGGGGCATTGATTTCTGCAATCCCTCCAGGGATGTGTTACTGTTTTTGATTTACTATTTTCCCCAATGATGGGAGTTTCAATGGCTTCCATTTTCCCTTTCCAACCATAATAGCCCTCACTCCACAAGTCAGGGAACCAATGTGGGGGTTCTGCTAATGCCTAGGTATATTTAACCAAATGATACATTCTGGGACTCAGGAAATAACCACAGGTTGAGTTCAGAGTCCCACTGTCTGTCTAACAGTTACCAGAACTCCATTGATCACTTGACCTCCATAAGCACTTACTTTAACTGGAGGGCCATGATGCTTTGAGGGGTACTGGAATCAATGTCAATTCAGAGCCAGACAGTGCCCAGTAGGCCCCCAAAAGTCTGATTATTTCCTTTTCCCCAGTGTACAGTTACACTAGAAAAAGGCTGCAGGTTCCTCTAAGGAAGGATAGGAGTAAGCTTAATATTGAAACTTTGGAGGGTTATAGAAGGGTCCTTCTTCAAGGGGATCCAGCCACCCCTTCAATCAAGGGGGCTTGGGATCTGTAAACTCACTCAAGTCTGGAAACTGATTAAGAGGCTTTGATTCTCTGTTTCTATAATTCATAGTGGCTTTACCTTTCTTCCTTTGCTCTGGAACTTTTCTGCTTATACAGATCAAGCAGGAACTAGGTAGGCTTCTTATCTATTTGACTTCTAGAAACACCATGATTAATCAGTCAGTACCAAAGGTCCATTGAATTCATACCTTATATGCATTATTTTGTCTATGCTGTCTATTATGAAAAACACTTCATCTTGCCTTTGCTGATTCAGCATTGCCACTTGAGCCTTGTGTCCTCAAGATCCAGTTAAACCAATTGCATCTAAGTCACCTAATGCAGCAACTACAGCTCCCACTGTGATGTCTTCTTTATATAAAAGACCAATGATTAGGCACTTTAAGGATGCTGGTGCTCCCCTGGCAAATCTGTTTCTTATAGTCTTGGTGAAAGGCACATCTTCTGGACACTGCCAGTGTGGGGGAAAAGATGAATTTACATGGAAAATCCACTCCAGCATTCCAAGTTCTCTGAGCTTTTTAATCCCTTCATCAGCATTAAGCCAAGGCATATCAGACAGCTTAAGCTCATTACAGTAAGCCCTTTTGTGGTGCATACTTCAGCCAACCAATCAAATAAACTCTTGACACCTCTTCCAACTGTATGAGCTTCAGTATTAAGTCTAAAATCTCTGTTCAATCAGCCTATTTCAGTAAATTATGCCTGATAAATTCTTTTGTCCCTTCCTCCATCATCCCACACCCTTAAGATCCTTTCCCACATATTCCCCATGCTTCTGCCTATACAAGTTAGAAAACTTCTGAAGTTCTTTAGGGATGTAGCCCACCTCCTATTGTGTCACACTTTCTGTCTTACCTTTAGGGGCCTACTTAGCCTTCTATCTGGCTATAGGTCTAGAGGCAGAGATGGGTGGGCACTGAGAAGCATGAACACCTCCTGCTGATTCCTCAAACAAAGAAGGATTAATACCCTCAGCCAAGGTTGGGGAGAGTAATACTTCAGGTTGTGGAGGTGGGGATTTAACTCCTGCTAAGGGAGGCATGGTTATGTTTTCATGAAAAACAACTTCTTCAGAATCAGAGTGTTCAATGTCCCTAGATTCTTCAGGGTCTTCCCATACAAACTCCATCCCAAGTCATGGGATCCCACTCTTTGCCAGTCAATGCCTTCACTTTAACTTCTTTTTTTTTTTTTTTTTTTTTTTAAAGAAGCAGTCAATGTTTAATTCCAGTTCATATTATGTACAAAATCTTTCACTACATACATGACATTCAGACATTCAAATTTGGTTGATATTGCAATTTCAACTCCCACCTCCTTCACATAGATCCAAACATCATGCTATTGTCTAAATTTTCTAAAATCGTATTGTTAGCTGTGCATGGTGGTGCAGGCCTTTAATCCCAGCATTTGGGAGGATGAGGTAGAAGGATCACTGTGAGTTTAAGGCCACCTGAGAGTACTGAGTGAATTCCAGGTCAGCCTGAGCTACAGTGAGACTCTATATCAAAAAAGAAAAAGAAAAAAAAAAATTACTGTTTTCCATCCCTCATGTGAAATAAGGAAGTGTTAAGCATACCATACATCTGATAGGATTTGGTGCAATGACCTCACTGTAAAATCTATACTTAGATAGACTAGTATAAAATAAGAACCAAATATATGTTTCACTTTAACTTCTGATAGCCAATGAGGCTGGGATTTGAGTTGACCTTGCAAGTTAGCCAATCTTACAAAGAGAGCTTGGGTTTGGTGTTCTGTTATGGCTAGAGAGGAGACTCTCCTCCATGGGACCCTTAGAAACCTTCAGATCATGTATGTGAGTCTTAAGCTTGGAATTTTCCTCTCTAAGCTTCTGTTGTTCCCTCAATAATTTGTTCAGAGATGCTAGAAGCAATCAACTGGCCTCATCAATCTTCTTACTCTTTCTCAAATATTCAAATGTTTTAAATGCAGAGTCACTAAATCCCTTACTCTTCACAAGACATGACTCAGGGTCACCAAATACATCTATCTCATGTAGTTCTGTTTTTTTTTTTTTTTTTTTTTTTTTATGTAAGGTCTCACTCTGGTCCAGGCTGACCTGCAATTAACTATGTAGTCTCAGGGTGGCCTTGAACTCATGGTGATCCTCCTACCTCTCCCTCCTGAGTGCTGGGATTAAAGGTGTGTACCACCAGGCCCAGCTCATGGAGATCTTTAAATAGTTCACACCATAGATTATTAGTGCTCTCTTAAGGGCCTTTAGTAGCACTGAAGTTGGAGAGCCAACCCAGATAGCACAAAGCCCACTAGAGAATTCCATCTTTATAATTCTGTTTCTCTAAAACCACTTCTGGTACCAAAATCTGTATTAGTCAAAGTTCTCTAGAAGAACAGAACTATGAATTATATTAAACAGGGGATTTATTGGATAAATTTATGGTAATCCAGTAACTGTTGCAGGTAAAGAATTAAGGAACCCTGTGGCTGCTCAGTCCATGTGGCCCGATGTCTCAGTAGTCCCAATCCAGCACTGAAAGTCTGTAGATTTCCTCAGGTTTTCTATCCAGATAGGGTCTTCAGTTGATGCTGGTCTTCACTCTCCACTAGTCTTCAATCCAGAATGGAAGACAGAAAGCTGCTCCAACAGCAAAGTGGAAGGAAGGGGCTCTTTTCACCAAGAGCTTCTTTTGATAAAGTTCCCATCTGAGAGGAGCCACCTACTCTGGAGGAAGGGCTCACTCTGGAGGAACGACTTCCTCCTGTCATTAATCCTTCCTGGAAGCAACCTTGGAGACTCACCCAAAAGGGATTTCTGTGTATTACTAAACAGATCAAGTTGACAACACCCTAAGGATAAAAAATCAAAAATACTTTTTACATGAATGCTGTTGATTGAGCACAGTCTTATAGGCACCCTTAGCCCTGATCCATTTTCCCTGTATCTAATTTTCCAATGTTTAACATGAAACTAGTTTATTTTTCTTAGAATTTTACTTAGAATTCATACCACATCCCTATTTCATGGTAGTCCTACAAAATATTTTTAAATTCTTGAATTCATTTTATGTGAAATTTTGGGTTTAATTTAGTCAAATACATTTTGATATTTTCTTGTTATATATTATAGCTAGGCCTACATGAATTAAAAAGCATAATGCACTAAATCATAAACAGTCATTTGTTTAATTATTTAACAAATAAATGGCATGTTAATCCTCATCCCTCTTCATTATAGGAAAATCTTTAATACTTTAAAAATGTATTCATTTATTTAAGAGAGAGAAAGAGAGAGAGAGTGACTGGGCATACTAGGGCTCCAGCCTCTGTAAATGAACTGCAGTTTTGGTCATATTGTTCATGTGGCATATGTAGGTCTTAGAAATTGAACCTGGATACTCTGACTTTGGAAACAAGCACCTTAACCACTATGCCATCTGTCCAGCCTAAAGTCTTTTACTTTTGAGGTGTTTTGTCTGCAAATCTTATAGGATAGTTTGGCTCAAACTTATTCAAAAAAAAAAAAAAAAAGAATTAAGCCAGGTGTGTGGCACACGCCTTTAATCCCAGCACTTGGGGAGGCAGAGGTAGGTGGATTGCCATGACTTCAAGGCTACCCTGAGACTACATAGTGAGTTCCAGGTCAGCCTGGACTAGAGTGAGACCCTACCTCGAAAAAACAAAAAAAAAAAAAGAAAAGAAAAAAAAGAATAAAAATTTGGAAAGTCACATATAATTCATTTCAAGTATTACTCTGACTCTCATCTTCATAGTACTGATTTCCTATTAGTTCACAAATAATACTGGCTTCAGATATAATCATTATTTTTTAATAAATCATAGTTTCATATCCATGAAAAAAGGATTAATGATTTCTTTGGGATTTCATTGGTAGACGTTCATCTAATTTCATTTTGTCAAGTACATGTTACATGTTAATGACATTGGGAACTGTATCTAGATAATATCCTACTCACTATAGGTTATCAGTATTTACCAAGAAAATTGGCAATTATGAAACACCAATGGATTCACTGTTAAGATTTCAGAATAGTTTCTTTGACTATTGTGAGATTTGGACAGTGTATATTTAATGCTAAAAGTTATAAGTTCATATTGTCTGTGACCAATATTAATGAAAAGTGTACTCAAATATTTGATATTAAAATTTAAAAACCATAACAGTCCATCAGATCAATCTTTCTAGCAATGCATTTGATCTTACAGAGACAATCCAGTAAAGACAGGTCCTGAATCCCAAAGGTCTAACAAAGAGACTATTAATAGCTTCATGGACAGTTTTAGTAGAACAATAAAGCTCTGATGAAGTATACAGGTACAAATGGCCACAGGAAGCTACCATACCACACATGGTTGTATAATTAATACATTAAGCATAATCTAAAACACAAAAGGAAAGCAATAGCTGTTCTTTCTTATTCCCCTACCTTATCAACTGCCATGAGTAGTTTGCACTGTCTGAATGAGCATCACAGGGAACCAGAGGGCAATGAAGTGCAGAAGATTTAGCCAATAAGACTCATCTCATATTTCCAGTGAGGCAAAGAGATCATAATAAAAGGCAATCAAAAAATAAGCAGCTCACATACTTTCATTGTCATATGTAAATTCCACAGTGTTTTAAGTATTCCAAACAGATGGCAAACTATAAACTATTCTCTAATATATTTTATTTTGCGACAATGAAACGGATAATTTAAAACCAGTATGGATTTTCCTTAGCATTTTGTGATGCATAGGTTAAAGTCTAAACCTAAATTTTATGCACTGTGCCTGCCTGTAAATAATATTTCCATGCATCAGACACTAAATTTCCATGACTATATAAACATCTTCACTGATGTAGAATTTTTTTTTTCTTTAGTGCCTCATTTGCAATGTTCAGTATTTCTATTTAAAACAAATGAGTACTCCCATGACAGGTTACTAAAATAAATACATGCCATCAAATTAAAATAAGTCAAAAATGTTTCCATTGCTGTTTTCTGTCACTGTATCTATATCATCACACAGTAAAGTGATCATTAAAATGTCTTAGAACTGTATTAAGTTTTATCATTATGTTGTTTTGTTTCTAAATATCTACCACTGAAGTTGATTTTTTTTAGAGATTTATATAAGTTATAGAGATAATGGTGAGTTTGTTTAGGTAAATACATCAGTCACAGGAAGAGAATACATACCACCAAGACATGTTTATTCTGCACATCACAGTAGTTTAATTTTTAGAGTACATTTAAAATATTTTACTGAGATGCACTATTTTATAAATAATTTAATATTAGAAAAGGTGAAATAAAAAACATCAACATTGAAAGGTTAAACAAAAAGGCTTCTTTAAAGTTTTAAAGAATTAGGATTATAGCTCTGAATATTATCAAAATGTTTATTGATAAAATTGATTACAAAACAAATATAATTGAGAATAAAAGAGGAGATACTATTAATTCTAGGAATTTTGTTGTCGAGTTTAGTCCTGCAGATCTGCTCTTTCTTTGAAAATGCAATTTGGCTAGTCTAGGAAATTTCATGCACACACAAAATTTTAATATTAATATGGCAACACCCGATTGTTTCTTATTTCCATTTGATTGGAATACCATTCCCAATACTTTCACCCTGAGGAGGTATCTCTCTTTAGTGGTAAGGTGGGTTTCCTGAAGACAGCAGATAAAAGGGTCCATTTTTCTGATCCATCCTGAAGACTCCTGTCTTTTGATGGGTGGGTTAAGACCATTAATATTTAAGTTTATCACTGTGAGGTTTGATTTAATCCCTGCCATGATGGGGTGGTTTATGGGACTTGTTGCTTTCTTGTACTTGTACTTTTTTTTTTTAAATTTTTAATTTTTTTTAAAATTTATTTGAGAGCGACAGACACAGAGAGAAAGACAGATAGAGGAAGGGAGAGAGTGGGTGTGCCAGGGCTTCCAGCCTCTGCAAACGAACTCCAGACTCGTGTGCCCCCTTGTGCACCTGGCTAACGTGGGACCTGGGGAACCGAGCCTCGAACCGGGGTCCTTAGGCTTCACAGGCAAGCGCTTAACCGCTAAGCCATCTCTCCAGCCCTTGGACTTGTACTTTTTGACCCTGTTCTAGTTTTGGTTATTTTGATCTTTTTCTTATAAGTTCTTGAGATTGGCTGTTTGACTGTTCTGTGTGGAGTATTCCCTGAGGTATTCTCTGTAGGTTTTTCTGTTCATATAATCACAGAGTTAACTTTTGTTGTTGTTGATGATGTTGTTTTGTTGTTGTTGTTTGAGGTAGGGTCTCACTCTAGCTCAGGCTGTCCTAGGATTCACTCTGTAGTCTCAGGGTGGCCTCAAACTCACAGCGATTCCCCTACCTCTGCCTCCCGAGTGCTGGGATTAAAGGTGTGTGCCACCACACCAGGTGAGTTCTTTTTTAATAGAATTTTTTCCTTTCACCATCTACTATGAGGGATAGTAGATACTAGATACTATAGTTTGAGTTGGATGTCATATTTTTTTAGACTTTGAAGTATTACATTCCAGGCCCTTCTGATTTTAAGGATTTCCATTTTGTAACATGAAGTAATTTTGATGTGATTACCCTTCCATATAGTGAGTCATTTCTCTCTTGCTACTTTTAGCACTCTCTCTTTGTTTTCATAGTTAAGAATTTTAACTATGATGTGTCTTGGAGAGTTTCTCCTTTGTTCCTGTGTCTTTGGTGTTCTGTGAGCTTCTTCTATCTGGATGGACCTCTCTTTTGGAAGATTGAGAAATTTTTTCATCAAGAATTTTGTAGAAAATGTTCTCAGCTGGGCAAGGTGGAACACAGCTTTAATCCCAGCACTCCGGAGGCATAGGTAGGAGGATGGCTGTGAGTTCGAGGCCACCCTGAGACTACATAGTGAATTCCAGGTCAGCCTGAGCCAGAGTGAGACTCTACCTCAAAAAAACCAAAAAAAAAAAAAAAAGTTCTTTATGCCTCTGGCATGGATTTCCGCTTCTTCTGGTATATTCATCATGCACCATTTTATAAATAATTTAAAGTTAGAAAGGATTTTTTTTTAAAAAATCAACATTGGAAGGGTAAAAAATAAAGCTTCTCTGAATATCCAATGAGTCAGGTTTCCATCTCTGAAAATTATCCAAATGCTTATTGATTAATTTTATTACAAAACAAACAAAATATAGAACAAATGTGGAAATTTTAATTTTGGGAACTTTTTTTAGTTTAGTTCTTCTTATTTCTTCTTTATTACAAAATATGGTATGGTTAGTCATAGAAATTTCATGTACATATGGAATTTTAATCCGTTTTGAATTTTTTCACAAATTCTAGCAATACTGATGACTGTATGTGGATATATACATATGTTGGGTAAGAAATGTTGTATTAGCAGTATGAAAATTTTGAACTAAGAACAGACTTCTTAATTTAACTTAAAATTTTGTTTACTTTCCCCCTTTTTTTAAAGGTTTAGAGAGACTTTATTAGATTAAGAGAAGAAATAGTGGAGAGCTCCTGCCACATGGAAGGCGGGAGGGGTAGGGATCCTTTCTTATGCTATATGAATTTAATCTAAAGTAGCTTAAATCATTTTTTTAAAAATTATTTATTTATTTATTTGAGAGCGACAGACACAGAGAGAAAGACAGATAGAGGGAGAGAGAGAGAATGGGCGCGCCAGGGCTTCCAGCCTCTGCAAACGAACTCCAGACGCGTGCGCCCCCTTGTGCATCTGGCTAAAGTGGGACTGGGGAACCGAGCCTCGAACCAGGGTCCTTAGGCTTCACAGGCAAGCGCTTAACCGCTAAGCCATCTCTCCAGCCCAGCTTAAATCTTTTTGACTATGTCTTTCAAACTTTTCACACTTCAATTTCAGGGCTTGTCTAGAATGAATTATTTTCTTCTAAGGGAAAATACTGCTTTATGCATTTATTTATTGCTTGATTTGATTTTGTTTATAGTCAAGATCGTCTTGTATATTCAAGCTGGCTTTTAACACATCTCTTCCTGCTTCAGTCTCCCTAGTGCTGCCAGGTAAACCACTATGATGCCTTATCTTCCAAAATCCTTTCTTGAAACTCTGAAGCCCATTAAGATATTTTCAAGTATGACTGGTGGTTTTGGCACTCTTCATACAATTACATGCACATGGAGAATTATATTCTATGGCATACTTAAACAACCACACAATTGAGAAGTTGCCTTACTTGTGTCTGCTTGGAAGTATCTGTTGAATGCAGGAGAAGGAACTTTTACAGATTTCCATGGAAGTCTTTCTTCTCTACACATTTTCAATAAACTTGTATCACATTGCTGCCCACAACTACTCTAAGGGTCTCTCTAACTCAATAAACTTAATGAATTCCATCTAACTTACCTTAACTTGTATGTATTCCTGCTTGAACATAAAAAATGCAGTGAATTTTTGTTAATCTTGTGTCTGTGACCTTTCTAAAGTCAAAATTAAGCTTTTGTAGGTCTCACTTTAGCCCAGGATGACTTGGAATTCACTACAGAGTCACAGGCTGGCCTCAAACTCATAGCTATCCACCTACCTCTGCCTCCCAAGTGCTGGCATTAAAGGCTTATACCAACTCACCAAGGAGAGAGTAAGAGAGAATGTACCATCACGGCCTCCAGTTACTGAAAATGAATACCAGACGCATGTACCACATTGTGTACTTGGCTTTACATGGGTACTGGGGTATCAAACTTGGATTGTTAGGCTTTGCACACAAGTGCTTTAATCATTGAGCATTTTCTCCACCTCCCCCAACTAGATTTTAGTTTAATTCTTGAGGTAGGATCTTACTCCAGCCAAGCTGACCTGGATGGAATTCAGGATGTGGTGTCTGGGTGGCCTCTAACCCTTGATGGTCCACCTACCTTAGCTTCCCAAATGCTGGGATTAAAGGTGTTTGTCCCCACAACTGGTGTAGAACTAGATATTTAAAAAAAAAAAAAAACCAGAAATTTGTATTTATTTATTATTGTTAGAGACAGAAAGAGGCAGATATAGAGCAAAAGTGGGTGGGCTGGGGCTTCTAGCCAATGCAAATGAACTATAGACACATGTACTACCTTGTCCATCTGGCTTATGTGAGTACTGGGTAAGATACCTTGGTCCTTGGGCTTTGCAAGCAAGGTCCTTTACTGCTAACCCACCTCTCCAGCCCCTAAAACTAGATTTTTATATCTGTACTTGACTTTAAAGAAGGTATTGAGGTAGGATTTCATATATTTTTTCTTCACCTGACAGAGTAAGCTATAGATATTATTAAAAAATGGGGTTGTACTGTGTTGAATATTTTTCTGCATCTTTGAAGTTCTTGGAGTACATACCCAAGTCAATTAAGCTTCTTGCATTAGGTACCTGGCCTGTATGGTTGTATAGTCTGTTAACATTATAAATCACAGTGAATGATTTTCAAATATTAGACAAATCTTAAATTTATCAAATATATCTCACTTTTAAAAGTTTTATTATTAAGGCTGAAAGATATAAATTTCTACTATTATGTTAGGAATTTTCACATGCAATTTATTCAATTTTAGTCAGTTGTTTTCTTGTATGAAGTGATATGTTTAAAGTTTAATGGTCCCAGCAATAAATTTGGAAATTATTTCAACATATAAATTTTAATAATGATTTTCTGATGATAAAGTTATTCCATTTTTCATAACCTTAAATGTTTTATATATAGTTGTCAATAACAAATTCTAAAGCTTGTTAATTTTCTTTTATTAATCACTACTGTTTTATAAATGGTGCAAATCACAAGATCAAGACCTTTACTAATAATCAAAACAGGCCAAATGTAATTTAAATGTGTATGTTACTGTCTCTTTGTTTTTATAAAATTGTAAGACTACTGTCATTTAGAGTGAGTTACTGTTTATTTTTGTTAATTGAATATAAAATATCTTAGTAGTTTCCAGTAGATGGAAAACATTTTTTTTAAGTGTGACATAAATGATACAAGTTGGAAGCACTATACTTGTACATTGCATCATGATACTGTCTTTGAAACTTCAAGGTATTCATCCATGTTTTCTTGATGAAGAAAAGGAGGGCAAAAACTCAATTTATTTCATCTGCAAAAAGTAATCAAAAAGATACACATTCAATTTCTTCTCCTTTTGTGTCTTCACCTATTCATATTTAATTTATCATTAATTTTTTGCAAAACTGTTATTATTCACAAGATAGATGTATCATAGATACTGATAATTAATTTCCAGAAATGGTTTATTGAGTCATGTACAATTGGAGGAGAAACACCATTGTTTTCCAGTAGGATTAAAGAAAGTATAATTATAGAACTTTTGTGACTATTACATGATCATAAATACCCATCTAAATATCTTGTATGGATGCAGCTGTCTGGAGTATTAGGCTGGATCCAGTTTTCCTCCCTCCCACCACCACATTCTGAATTCCCTGCCCTGTCAGTGTGTGGCTTCTTCCCACCTCTGCAGTCTTGGTTGCACTGGTCCATGTCCTGAAAGGCTCAGCATGAAGTAGGGTACATACCTGTTCCCTTACTCCTTCTACTCCCCTGGTCCTTGTAGGTCCTATTGGAGCTTGCTCGGGGAGGACTGACTCATGTGAGAGCTTTAGAAGCATGCCTTTCACTCTGGTATCTTGAGTGGACACTAAGTACCAATATCCCTGCTCAACTGAGTCAGAGGGTGAAAGAGGCCAAAGGACACAAACTTGCTTCATCTTCAAATAAATAAAGAGTCTTCCTAAAATGGGCAGACAACAATGCAAAAAATCCAGTGAAATTCAGAAAACAGAGATCTCCACCAAGGATGCTTTGTTCTACTACTGAAGCCCCCAATGAAATCATACAGAAATCAACAGAAACTCATTCACAAAATGAAAAGACAATCACCAATGAGACTATGACAATTAAAAAAATATTTTTTTGAAGTAAACTATCAAAGAATCAATAATCATAGCAATGAAATTGAACATAATAGTCTCCTTGAATGTTCAGATTTTTCAGTAGAATCCCTAAAAAGCAGACAGGCCTGGAATGGAACACTTCAAAGTCTGAAAAACTATGGCTTCCAATCAAAGCTACTTTATGCAGCAAAAGTATCCCTCATAATAGATGGTGAAAGAAAAATTTTCCATGAAAAAAGTCAACTCTATAATCATATGAACACAAAGCCAAACCTATGGAGAATAATTGAGGCAAATCTCCACATGGAATAGTCAAATAACTAATCACAGGAGCCAACAAGAAGATCACAATAACCAAAATAGAACAGGAACAAAACAGTACGTAACACAAGTAAGCAACCAACCACATAAAACACCTCATCAAGGCAGGGATTAATGCAAAACTCACAGTAATAACCTTAAATATTAATGGTCTTAACTCACCCAACAAAAGACACAGGCTATCAGGATGGATCAAAAGAATTGACCCTTCTATATGCTGTCTTCAAGAAACCCACCTCACCACTAAAGATAGATACCTCTTCAGGGTGAAAGGTTGGGAAATGATATTCCAAGCAAATGGAAATAAAAAAAAAAATGCAGGTTTTGCTATATTAATATCTGAAAAAATAGATTTCAAACCAAATGTAATCAAAAAGGTCAAACAAGGTCACTTCTTACTCTTCAAGGGAATAATCCAACATGAGTACATCACAATCATAAATATATATGCCCCAAACATTGGGGCACCACATTATATAAAACAAAATCTACTCAACAATGAAACAGAAATAAATACCAACACTGTCATAGTTGAATACTTCAGTACTCCACTATTATCAATAGACAGACCATCCAAGGAGAATATCAACAGGGAAATAATAGAGCTAAATAACATCATAGATCAACTACACCTAAAGGATATCTACAGAACTTTCCACCCCAACTCTACAGAATACACATTCTTCTCAGCAGCCCATGGAACCTTCTCCAAAACTGATCATATATTAGGCCATAAAGCATGCCTTCATAAAGTCAGGAAAATTGAAGTAACTTCCTGCACCATGTCAGATCATAATGCTTTAAAGCTAGAAATTAGCAACACATCAACAATGCCACCAACTCCTGGAGACTAAAGAATACACTTTTAAACAATGAATGGGCCATGGAAAAATCAAAAAAATAAATTGTGAAGTTCCTAGATTTGAATGATAATGAAAACACAACCTACCAAAACTTATGGGACTCAATGAAGGCAGGTATAAGGGGAAAATTCATAGCCTTAAATGCACTCATTATAGAGACAAAGAGATCACAAATCAATAACCTGACTATCCACCTAAAGTCACTGGAAAAACAAGAAATTTCCAACCGAAAGATCTCCAGACAGAAATAAATAATCACAGGAATTAATGAATTGGAAGCTAGGAAAACAATTTTAAGAATCAATGAAACAAGGAGCTGGTTCCTTGAAAAAATAAACAAGATTGCCAAACCACTGGCCAAAGTAATCAAACCAATAAAAGAGAAGTCTCAAGTTAACAATATCAGAAATGAAGAAGGAGAAATCACAATTGATATCAATGAAACTGGAAGAATTATCAGGACATATTTCCAAATCCTCTACTCTACAAAAATAAATAATCTGGAAGTGGGCTGGAGAGATAGCTTAGTGGTTAAGCGCTTGCCTGTGAAGCCTAGGGATTCCAGTTTGAGGCTCGATTCCCCAGGATCCACATTAGCCAGATGCACAAGCGGGGCGCTCGCATCTGGAGTTCATTTGCAGTGGCTGGAAGGACCTGGCATGCCCATTCTCTCTCTCTTCTCTCCCTATCTGCCTCTTTCTCTCTCTGTCACTATCAAATAAATAAAAATAAAACAAAAAAAAATTTTAAAAAATAATCTGGAAGAAATGAATGAATTTATAGGCACATAACACCTACCCAAACTAAACTCAGAGCTGATAGCTCTCCTAAACAAACCTATCACATGCACAGAGACTGAAAAGGAAACCTACAACCTCCCTAAAAAGAAAAGTCCAGTACCAGATGGCTTCTCAGCTGAATTCTATCAAACCTTCATAGAAGAACTGAAACCTATTTTTCTCAAACTATTCCAAACAATTGGAGACCAGGGAATCCTCCCTGACTCCTTTTTAAAAGTCAGTATCACCCTAATAAGAAAACCAGGCAGAGATGCAAAAATCAAGGAAAGGGCTGGAGAGATGGCTTAGCGGTTAAACACTTGCCTGTGAAGCCTGAGGACCCTGGTTCGCGGCTCGATTCTCCAGGACCCACATTAGCCAGATGCACAAGGGGGCGCACGCGTCTGGAGTTCGTTTGCAGTGGCTGGAGGCCCTGGCGTGCCCATTCTCTCTCTCTCTCTCTATCTGCCTCTTTCTCTCTCTGTTGCTCTCAAATAAATAAATAAAAATGAACAAAAAATATATATATCAAGGAAAATTATAGGCCTATATCCCTGATGAACATAGGTACAATGATCCTGAATAAAATCTTTGCAAACTGAATTCAATAACACATCAAAAGCATTACCCACCTTGATCAAGTAGGCTTTCCCTAAGGATGCAGTGAAGGTTTTAGCATATGGAAATTGGATAATGTAATACACAACATAAATAAACTGAACTTTAAGAACCATATGATCATCTCAATTGATGCAGAGAAGGTCTTTGACAAAATGCAATACCACTTCTTGATCAAAGCACTGGAAAGAATAGTCATGGAAGGTTTATATTTCAACACAATATAGGCTATATAAAATACTCCTGAAGCCCAAATAATTCTTAAAGGAGAAAAACTCAAGGAATTCCCACTGAAATGGGAAACAAGACAGGAATGCCCACTCTTACCAGCACTCTTCAATATAGTACTAGAAGTACTAGCCCAAAGGATAAGACAGGAGAAAGAAACAAAAGGGATTAAAATTGGAAAGGAAAAAGTTCAGTTAACCTTATTTGCAGATGATATGATCCTATATACAAGTGACCAGAAAGTCTCCATTGCAAAACTTCTAAAGGTAATTAATTCCTTCATCAAAGTGGCAGGATACAAAATCAATGCAAACATACAGAGGAAGAAATCAGTGATATTGCCCCATTTTCAATAAAAACAACAACAACAAAAATAAATAAATACCTTGGAATAAAACTAACAAAGATGTGAAGGAACTATATAATGAAAACATAAAAATGCTCAAGAAAAAAAAAAAAAAAACAGAGGAGGACTTAAGAAGTTGGAAGGACCACCCATGTTCCTGGCTAGGTAGTACTGATATTGTGAAAATGCAATTCTACCAAAAGCAATATACAGATTTAATGCAATACCAATAAATGTACCAGCATCATTCTTCACTGAGACTAAAAAAATGGTCTCAAAATTCATATGGAATGGCAGAAGGCCTTGGATATCCAAAAATACCCTCAGCAAAAGAAACACCTCTAGTCGTATTACTATTTCTGATCTAAAGCTATATTAACAAGCCACAGTGACAAACACTGCATGGTACTGGAATAAAAACAGAAACCTTGACCAATAGAACAGAATTGAAGACCCGGACTTTAAGGCAAGCAACTATAGCTGCTTGATCTTTGACAAAAGTGCCAATAATGTAGGCTGGAAAAAAGACTTTGTCATCAACAAATGGTGTTAGAAAAATTGGGTGACCACATGTAGAAAAATGAAATTAGAACCATTAATTTCACCATATACAAAAATCAAGTCCAAGTGGATTCAAGGCCTCAATATAAAACCAGAAACACTTCAATTACTGGAAGGAAAACAAAAAACAAACAAACAAAGAAAACAGAAAGCATGCTCCACAATATAGGATTGGGGAAAAACTTACTGAGCAAAGCTCCAGTAGCCAGGGAAATTAAACAAGCACCCAATCAATGGTATCACATGAAGCTAAAAAGGTTTTGCATAGATAAACATGCCATAAGTAGAACCAATAGATTACCCACTGAATGGGAGAAAATTTTTGCCAGCTATAACACTGATAGAAGCTTAATATCTGGAAAATAAAAAGAACTAAAACTAAACCAGTAAAAACTCAAACAGCCCACTCCATAAGTGGGAAGAGAATTAAACAGGAAGTTCTCAGAGGAAGAATTACAAATGGGTAACACACCCTTAAGAAAATGTTCATCATCACTAACCATTAAGGAAATGCAAATTAAAACAACTATGAGATTCCACCTTACCCCAGTAAGGATAGCAACCACTGAAAAATCAAGTGAAAACAAATATTGGTGAGGTGGTGGAGAAAGAAGAACCCTCATTCACTGTTGGTGGGAATGTAAGCTGGTAAAAACACTATGGAAATCAATTTGCAGACTCCTGAAAAGGATGAATATAGAATTACCAGCACACCCTGTTATTCCCTTACTGGCATTTACCTTGAAAGCTCCATATCTTGGTTGAGAGATATTTGTTCAACCATGTTTATAGCTGCTTAATTCATAATAGCTCAAAACTGGAATCAACCCAGGTGCCCATGATTGGATGAATGGATAACCAAGATGTGGAATATCTACACAATGGAATTCTACTCAGCATTAACAAAATAAATGACATATGGAAATTTGTAGAAAAGTGGCTAAACATGGAACAGAGCATTTTAAGTGAACTCACACAATTAAGAAACACAATTGTGGCAGGATCTCACTCATCTGCAGTTCCTAACCTAGATCAGCCCAAGTTGCTGACATAACTGAATAGCATCCTGAGGCTTGGATAATATGGAGTGCAGTGCTTGGGGGAAGGAAGATGGTGGGGAGGAGTTACACAAAATCTGAACCCAAATTGAACTGGTACCATAAAATCCTATATCCTGGAAGTCAGACTAAAAGGTGAACCTTAAAGCAAACTTTAGAGGGAGCACCTGCATTGAAGGGATCTTGAGAGAGTGAGATGAAACCTAACCTCGTATTTCTTCTCTTTCTCTTTCTTCTCTAGATTTTGCTTGTTTCTTTTCCCTTGGCACTGACCTGTAATTCCCTGTACCAGGATGTGGTCTACATACGCAATGAGCTATTGATCAGAGAGGCCTACTAGATCTCCTGAAACAAACAAGACAGACTTCAGTCAGGGCACTTGATTACCCACCAGAGGAAAGTGGTAAGACCCTACTGCTGAAGACACCAAATGCTGTTGGCACAGTCCATGGAGAAACCTGGTTGGAATCTGGAGGAAAGCCAGTCCCAAGATAATTAGCCCATCTAGTGCTGGAAGGTGCTACATAAGCTACCAGGGGAAAGTGGCCAATATCTGTCCAAGCAACTCAAAGTCTAAGTGACTCAAAAGCAAACAACCTGACGTGATGCTTACACAAGTGCAATAGTGGCACACAGCCATGGTGGGTATCCAACTGCTCTTGGATTGGCTAACAGACCTGCTCAGTGGAAAGGAAACCATATCTGTAACTGGGAAATAAGTCAGATTCATATTTAGATAATGATTCTACTTTCCATTGTCAAGCTTTCAATAACCTTACACTATAAAACTGTCTAAACTCTTATAATTCTCTCTAACAATGGTTATCCCATTTATCTGGCACTGACTTCATTCTCCATTGGAGAATCTACTTGTCTTTTGCAGACAGGAACTGGAATTGAGGAGATAAAGGACCCAGCATATTCCACCCTGGCCCCAGTTGAAACCACAGAGGAACTGGGGAGATGAACAAGAATGTGTCACTCTCAGTTAAGCTGATATCAGCACAAGGGTGATGGAGAAAGATACTGAGGACGCTCAACACCTACCAAACAAGACATCAAGATGGTCTTATATGCCCATCACTAAAGTAGATTTACAATACTCCAAGCATGGCTCAGGAAATCTTGTCGAAGAGGGAGCTGAAAGATTATTATAGTCATAAGTTGGGGCATTTTACACAG
Organism: Jaculus jaculus; assembly: GCF_020740685.1. Lineage (NCBI taxonomy): Eukaryota > Metazoa > Chordata > Mammalia > Rodentia > Dipodidae > Jaculus > Jaculus jaculus. The sequence continues at coordinate 48,871,711 of NC_059104.1, forward strand.
AGACATTACCTTTCCCCCATAACTGACTGCTGCCCCCAAATGCATGATCCACAACACCCATGGGGTTGACCTTTATCCCCAATGAGGAAGGCCTCTTCAGAAAAGGTGCAGAGAGGAGGGAAAGGATGGTACCAACATGCGATCTTTATATACAAAATATGTCCATACCTAATAATAAAAATAATATATATTAAAAAGAAATGTATAATATAACAGAACCTAGCACATATAGGGTAAATACCTAAGAGCTGTTACTTGTATTATTGTTTGGGGCTGTACTATTCTTTGATCTGTACTATGAACAAGTTATCTGTGCTGTCTGTCAGGTCCTTTATAGGAGTAAGCATCGCTCGTGTCTCCCAGCCAAATATCAATAAACCCATAAATCAACCAATAAATAAGTAAATAAATATTTTTAGATGTTCTTTTGCACTAAAATTATGCAGTTTTTCATTTATTTTTGTAATATTACTTTTTTATGGAGAGATATATACACATTTATTGTTAAATTTCTATTGATTTTCGTTTTGAGACCAGCATTATCATCATTGACTAGGCCATAATTTGAAAGGCCTTAAAATTGTTTCCCTTTGAATAACATAAGGGCAACATGTTTTCAATATTGCCAGAACTAATAGTAAATATATAATCATTGCTTTACTAGAAATAAAATGCTAAATGTTCAAAATATCCAACATTTTATAGGAAAATATCAAGTTAATAATATTAGTATGAAAAACATTGGAGTTGTATTTAATGTTTATATTGCAAAATGATCTTTATGAAAATCATGCTGTATATTAATTGCTAATTAGGGTTACTTTGAAAAGTTTATGGTACATGACATAGTCCATTGACAATTAAATAAAAGTTGTTTCTCTTTCCTAGCAGAGACTGAATATTGTTCCCCAGTTAGGTAGACACCTAAAAACAACCGGCAGTGAACTTGGGGAAAGTGGCTCTTTTCTGGCCTATATGTATAGTCAATTTGTTTTCAGATAGAAGTGTACTATACATGCAACTCTAAACATAGTGTATTTTAATGTTTATGATGTTATCAGATGATCAGAAGAAATGGTTATCAGAAGAAATGGTTCAGCATAATGCCCTATGAAACATTGCCAAAATTTAAAACTTCTTAAATATATCCTTGATGAGCATAGTAGTTTTTAAAGTTGCTCTATCATAAGTACCTGACTGATGGTATATCTCAGTGTGTGATAGTTTCTAATAATTCTTTTGTCCTGTCATACTATAGCTATGATAATCTGTATAATCAGACACCAAATGTTAGTTAACCTTATTAATATGGATTTACAAATTTGATCTCTATCCCAGTAACTATCTTCATATACAGATAAAAATTTAAATATACACATGTAGCTACATGTAGGCATATCCTGCGAGCATAATTTAATAATGGTGAAGAAAAATTACTTATTCCATTGTAGAGTTTGTAGTTACCCTTCACATGGGTGGAATGTCAAAACTTGGACTGACACATCATCCTTTACAATGAGAAAATTATAATTAGATTATGTTAGTAATATGCACATTTTCAAGTGAAGTTTTGAAATCAAACTTCATATTGAAGCGCCAAATACCCATAAATATTGAAAACTACAATACAAAAGCAGATGTAGGTCAGAAGTTTCTCAGCCTGTGAAGCAATGTATCCTTGAAGTCCTTAATGTTCATTTTGAAACTATTCTGACATCTTAAGATTGTTAGAAGTGATGGAAAGTTTAATAGGATTATAATGTGTACCTACAGCAGCAATGAGAACCCACCACATTCCCTTCTTCACTTTGTTACATTGGGAGATTTCAGAAAGCATTATATGTTGATTTCAGAGCTTTGTAAGGCTAGGAGGTACACCCACATGACTGCAATATAGTTTACCTCCTTTAAATATAAATTTATGTTAATTCCTCTCTTGATGTCCTCCAAATATCATAAAGTTCCTAGTTCATCAGTTATTGCCATTATTTACATGTATTTAGGAGCAAATGTATGTGTTTATGAATGCATATTAGTCACATATGTGACCAGTAGAGTTCCCAATAGAGCTTTGTAAGCACTGACCCCATTTTCAATTATCTGAGAATCATCCTTAAATATTTTACTACAGAGAAGAACTTGGTTATCCAAAACACATTTATATTCATGTCCTCATAGGGAAGAATATTCTTGCTAATTTTAGATAGTTCAGAGGTTAAAATCCCTTATTTGTAAAGCCTGCCTTCCAGGGTTCAATTCCCAAGCCAGACACAAAAGATAAACATGCAAGGAAATATAGACATACAAAGATCTGGTGGTTGCAGTTGTAATAGGCCCTGGAACCCCCTGGGCATGTGCGAGTGCACACACACACACACACACACACACACACAAATAAATAAATAAAATTGAATAAAAATAAATTTAAAAACACTAAAAAGCTTCCAAATTAGAAAGGGAGAGAAATAGGAGTTCTACCAAATATTTAATTTCTATTTCTGAGAATATAACCCTATACATTTTTATAACAGATAGCTTAATTGAAAGACTTTTTTTTCTAAACTAGTACTGTAAAGACCTTGACTTAGTTGATGACAATCATCTCCTATAAGTTTGAGAAGATAGAAGGCCATGTCAAAAGTATACATGATGGTACTTGTTAAGATCATCAAGAGAGCCAGTGTTTATGAGAGATCTTTAGTTTACTACATGAACTCTGACAAAAAAAAGTTGAAGGACTGTATCAGCATATATATATTTGCTGCCAAGACATCAGACATGGTTGACAGGATTCTTTGTCAATCTTGGACAGACTCCTTTCATATCAGCCCATGAATCATTTGCTGTTAGCTTCTCCAGTCTTGTCCACACTATGATCTGCCTAGCCATTTTTAGACTACATGAACAGTGACGATAGACATGTATAACCATGCCAAAACCCATATCATCCTCTTGACAGCAGGAGATACAGATGCATATGAATGATAAGGGTGAGGATGCAGACACAGATGAGAATCATGGCCATCTCTGCATTCATCAGCCCATAGATGATTAAGTGGCTCAGGGTTTGTAATGTAGCATTAAATAATCTTTCAAAAAATACACTAAGTGAAATACATCTGTTCTATCATTGTAACAGTAAACCAAATGTTTCACACGTTTCTCAATATATGTTAACCAACTATTTTATTAATTGTCTAAAGTTGTTCCTTATACTCTGGAAGCTGAATAATGAGTGATATCTAAAGAAGCATATAATCTTTATTTGTTGCAAATGACCCTAATGCTTGTTAACCTGTTGTATGCATGGCATAAAAATACCATATAAGTTCAAAGAAGGGAGCAATCCAGGCTGACGACTAGGGGATGAAGATTATAAATTGCTTCTTTGCAGGTGACATGTTAGCTGAAGCTTGACAGATAAATAGGACTTCAATAGGTAGAAATGACAGGGTTTAGCTATAGCAGAAAAATGGTCTGAATAAATGAAGGCAATAAAGTACAGAGCAAGTTTTGAAGAAAATCAATGACTATAAGAAACTCTAGATGTAGGTGCTGGAGTTAAATTAGATCTGCACTGATTTTATATAACACTGGATTTTTTTTTTTTTTTAGTGAAGACTCTATTATTTCAACATGTTCTCTGTATTTTTCTCATAAAATCATAGGAAAAATGAGAACACAATCTTGATATTTCAAAGTTCAAACTGATTAAATTCCTGAAAATGGAGTTTATAGTGATTTTTTTCTTTTCTATTTCAAATATCAAGCACATTATATCATATCAAATCATGTCTGCATATATATTTTAAAATGTTGCATGACAAAATGTTCATTATCAGGAAAAGTCTCCACTGGCAATATCCAACCTCCTTTAAGTTAAAACATAAATATGTTCACAAATTAATAATAAAATATGGGAAACATAGCACATACATACATACATACATACATGTAGTAAAGGAGTTAAAGGCATAGACTTTGTTTTTAAACAGTGAGTGGCTTTGCCAGTAAACCTCTTGAGGACCTCTCATGCAGTAATATTGAAAAACAATACTTTTAAAATAAGTATTTATTTATTTGAGAGAATGAGAGAGAAAAAGGGATAGAAAAAGAGGGAGAAAGAAAGACAATAGGTGTTCCAAGGCCTCTAGCCACTGTAAATGAACTCCACACACATATGCCACCTTGTGCATTTGGCTTACATAGGTCCTGGAGAATCAAACTGAGGTCCTTTGGCTTTGTAAGCAAGGATCCTAACCCCTAAGCCATCTCTCGAGCCCTGAAATGCAATTTAAAAGAACACTTGGGACATAAATTCTTTTCATGATGTTAGGATACCATGATGCAAAGTCATGTCCTACAATAGTATCCATTAATACCATGGCTATCAGGGAGTTGGCAATTATTTTTAAGCCAGTATCTTGAAATATAGCTCTCTTAAAACTGTATAGCTATATTAAACTCTCATGTTTATTTTTGCAGTCTATTTTTATATTTATTGTGTTCATTTACTTGAGTTTATATTCTTTTTCAAAATCAGAAGTCAATCATGTCTTGTGAGATGTTTTATGTATTTTATTTTATTATTAGTTTTCTATTCAGCAAGTACAGGCAGTTTGGTACCATTATTAGGCTCATCCGTGACCTACCATCTCCCCATTGGCCCCTCCTTGTTGATGTAAATGGGTCGTGCATTGTGGAGTTAGCCCACAGTTATTGATACGATAAATGTCTTTGCATATCAAGACCCAACATGTGGCTCTGACATTCTTTCCACCCCCTCTTCCGTTAAATTTCCCTGAGCCATGTTGGGTTCATTTTTGGTCTGCTTCAGTGCTGAGGTGTTGGGGGCCTCTGGGGCTCCGGCTCTCTGATTTGGTAGGAGTTGATTTTTCTCTGTGTTGGTCTCCTTCTCCCTTGTGCTGGTATCTGGTTCATCAGGAAAACAGCACCCTTGCTTGTGAGATGTTTTAAAGTAATCAAAATTGATGATTCAAAATTACTACATGTGGCATTACATTGTTTTTTATTTTATTTTATTTATTATTTTACATTGTTTTTATAAAGAAAAACTACACATAGGTTTAAGACTATTACAGAAACATTATATTAAACAGGCATACAATACTATTCTTTACTGAAAAGGGGGTGGTAGTTACAAAAGACCAGCATGATTTAATTATATGAACCATTTTATTTGAATAAATCATTGTATATGGCCAATATTGAAACATAAACCTCCAAATTTAAAGCAGGGTGGGTGGGAGGCTGGAGAGGGTGGGGGGGTAGGGTACAATGCATCAGGATATGAAGTCCCAACATTTGGCTCTTATAATCTTTCCACTCTCTCTTCCACAAAATTCTCTGAGCCATGGTTGCTGGGTTTTAAGTTTACTTTGGTGGTAAGCTCACAAGAGCTTCTGGATTTATACTCTTTTATGTGTTGAAGATACTCAGCATCTGTCTTCTTCATCCTGGCACTGAATGTCAGGCTCTGATGGAAGCAGCACTCTTACTCCTCTCGCCAGTTCCTCTGTGGTTATACATGGACCTTGGCTGAAGTGAGAGGGATGGTTTATCTACTCTGGTCTCCCTACCTTATAAAAATGAAAAACAGGTTCTTGAATGGAGAATTGTGTTAGCATAAGTTAAATGGGGTAAGCATCATTAATTTAGGGAGACTTTGATAGATATAGTCCTTCTTAGCCAAAGATTAGTGGGAGCTTGTCATTGGAGATGATAATCTTTGTCTTTCTAGTATTCTGACCTGCTTCTTAGTTCCAGTGTCTGTTTTAATTTTGAATGATAAGGCTCTTTGGTGGCATATTGAAGGCAAGCACTAGCAAATACAGCCTAAGAATGACCAGGACTCTAGAAACAGGCTACTAAAGCCACCAGTCAAAAGTGATGGTAAATTCTAGTAAATTGATGCAACCATGAAGGGTGACAAGAAATATATACTATTTGTATCAGATTTCTTTGTCCCTTTGTAAAATGTGGTGGCAGAAAATATTATGTATTATAATCATCCTATTCCTGCATTTTGTGAGGTATACAGGGAACCAATATCTTCAGAGGAAAACTGAGTATTAAAGGCAGTTCCCAATACACTATTAATATCACCATCTGGAACAGTGTTTCAGCTGGTGATGTTTTTGACTCCCAGAGGGTTTTAGCAATGTCTGGAGACATGTTTCATTGTCACAAATAGTGAGGGAGTGCTACACATAATCCCCCACACATTACCTGAAATCCAGTGGGAGAAGTCCAAGGACCTTGTTAAACATCTGGCAGTACACAAGATATTTCTCGTGTCATAGAATTATCCAGCTCTATGATAATGTTGAAAAATCCAGATCTAGAATTAAAGCACCTGTCAACATGTTTTATTTAATTGTTGAAATGTTCAAATTGCATTAAAATTATGTAGTAATGGTCAAATTAAAGTAATTGATTATAGTGGTATAGGATATAATTAAATTATGCATTAACAACCTCTAGTGGTCATGAGCTCTGGAATTATAGAGATATCCCATGGGATAGTTTTTAAAGTGCATAGAAAACACAATATATTTTTAACCAGTGAAAATGTATACATTGCACTGCTGGCAAGGAAAGCCTACTATAGAGAATAAAGTAGTTGTTGAATTTGATGCTATGAAATATTTGAACTATACAAGATTCTCATTATTCACGTTGAAGCTCACCAAGTATTATTCTCATTCCTTGGTTTTCTATTTACTAAATGACATAAAAGGGAGCTCATCCTGCTAACAAGAACATCCCTGGTGCACTGATCCTCTCTCTCTCTCTCTCTTTCTCTCTCTCATAAGTAAATAAATAAAATATTTCAAAAAGAAAACTCCTACCAAAATGAGGCTCCATTCATTCTTATTCCATCTTTGGACACACATCACATACATATAACAACATGAATAGATTGTAAGTAGAGATACATATAAGTTTAATGTGCATTGATATTAAATCCCATGTGGCTTTTATGAGGGAATATAAAGGAAAAAAAAAAAAAAGCTTTTGAGATCAACTAAGTGAAAAGTCACATGAATATGTAAGCTTAGGTGCCAGCATCTGCAGTGGGCTTCTGTCCAATATAAGAAAGAAAAGGGAAAGAAACATGAGCTCCTGGCATTGCTTTGTTGCAGAGACCACCTGCACCTGGACCAGCCTCTCACACTTTGCCTATAACCCTCCACTCCAAAGCAGTCCCTAATGAAGATGAGTTATGTTCCATGCTATGGTCTCACATATCTGCCGGCACTGTCGTGGTGTAGTGATGTAAGCATTTCCACTGTATGGTGTTCATTTTAAATATTCATTTAGCTATTTCTACACAAGCACAAGTGCATACCCAGGCAGTACTAGTTAGGTTCCATGATGGAAACTGTTTTTTTTTTTTTTGTTTGTTTGTTTGTTTTTTTAACTGTTTTGCAGATTTTAAAAGCTACCTGTATTGGATTAGAGCTGAAGTGATTGTGTTGCCAAAAAGCCATTTTGATTTTATTTATCAATTTTCTTAGGGCAATTAAGTTAAAACTACTTTGGAGAGATGGATGCATGCCATGTATCCTAATGAAATTATGGTATAAACATGTTAGCCTTAGATTTTCCTTACTTGACTGTGGTAAAATCATCAAGAAATTGGTCCCTGTCAGCTTTCTGGAAAGCTACCCAGTAATCCTTAATCAGGTGTGGTATGCTTTGTTTATCCCATAAACTGTAATACACATTTGGAAAAGAATTCAAATGCATGGGTATGAAGTGACAGTCTGAATAAGTAATAAGAATTATTGCATTAGCATTTCCTATTTCTTTACATGGAACAGTCTAATCTACTTTTTCTTGATCAGAAGCAACTATACATTTCATTATCTTGGAAAATATTGTCACTTGGTAATTCCACAAGACCAATATAATCTCATGTGAGGAACACCTCTGCTTCATCACCACTAACTACCCATGCAACTTCATAGTCTGAAAACATGAGAACAGAGAAACCATATATAGACATAATAAAAGATTTTGTTGAAATATTTTATTTTATTCCAGATGTAATTGAAAATAGACTTTTCCTCTTTGAAGTATTTATTTTAATGATATGTATCATTTACATATGGAATAATGTATCATAGACAGGTAACACTAGCATTCTTGGAAATTATTCTTTCAGTCCATATACATATAATTATTCTTTCTCTCCCCCCCACACAGACACATGCAGACACATACACACACAAGCATGTGTATGGATATATGGTGTAAGGGCATAATTTATATATACAGAGATTATGTTTTATTTGTTTGTTTGAATTTTGAGAGAAAGACCTTCTGTGTAGCCCACACTAGCCTCAAGCTCAGAGTCCTCTTACTTCATTAAGCTCTTTGTGTTCTGGGATTATAAACATGTACCACCCCTGCTACATCTCAGCTATATTTTATTAAACAAATTTGCTGAGACTTACTACCCAAATGCAGTTCTGCTATAATAGCTTTGATTGTTTTGTTAATAAGAGTTTAATTAGGATAATATCTCAGTGATTCTCAGAAGTGGACTTTGGATAAATGAGTAGACTTTATTTCATTTACATTAAAACATTAAAATTTTAATGATTACCATTAGCTTTTTCAAGATATTACTACTTTTAAGATAGAGATAGAAAGAACAAAATTATAAAACTGATTTGTTAGCCAATGTTATGGGAAGCATCTTTCAGGGAGTGATATATTTTAATCAGTGATCATAAGTAGATGATACAGCAATAAAAACTTGATCTGATTAAAGCAAACATGTGGTATGCAATTTAAGTTTAATTTTATAATAAGAATTTATTTCTTTCAAATTTTGTATTAGGCAATTACTTGTTATGAGGCTGAAACTCATATTTCCCCAAATCACATATGAAATCATTCCATTCATTAATATTTTATAGTTCCAGTAGATTCCTCCAAAAATTCAAGATAAGTCTGATAGTTTTTTATAACATTTATTATGATTTAAACACAAATCAGTCTTTCCTTTTTACATTTCAGACTTGTGAGAATTTTGGATGTTACTATTCAGAGAAATAATTTTCTGAATATCCTTTTATTTCAAAGGAGTCCTTGAGTTCCATGATGGAAAAAAAAAATACTTTGTGTCTCCTGTTCAAATCCAATGTGTTTATAGCTTGAGATCCATGGCTGCTCCTAATTCAGTGATATTTGTGGTTAATCTCAGATCTTCTAACTCTTCAAATGAAATACTAAATAATATATTTGGTGAAAAAGAAACCAATTGCCCTTCTTTTAGCAATTTAAATGTGACTTGATAGTTTTTACACAAGCCATATTGTATTGATACAGAAACAAACACGAGGGGAATGGTATGCAGCACCCAACAAACTTGTGCAAACAGAGTCATATATAAGGTGCTGTAATTTCTGTAGAAATAATTTAGCCATGGAAAATGTGTTTCATACGCATGCATGCATGTGACTGCTAAGTATATTATTTCCAGATTGTAATTTTGATTTGATACCTGTCTAGGAGTAACTACTTTCTATGTTTAAGGTTAATTATGGTCATATATTCAAAGTTAAATATAGCCATGCCAAAAATTTTGAATTGAAATAATTGCAAACAGAGACTCGAATGAATGTAAATCGCTCTGGTTCAGAGCCTGAATGTAAAGTCAAAGACAAGAGACAAGCACAACATTTAGGGAGAATTTTGCTTCAGGGAAGCTGTGATCAAGGAACTAGGACCAGATCTGTCATTGTGTCATCACAACTAGCAGAGAAAACAAAATCTCTGAACCTAAGGCTTTCATCTTTTGAAGACAGAGAAGCAGAAACCATGATCAAGAAAGGATGAAACAAATGAATTGAGCTCTGAAAGTGCATCAGCCTACTTCCTGCCTGCCTGCAGACAGCTTCCAGGTCACTGCACAGAGTGGCGAAGGCTCAAGCAGAACCTGCATTGCTGCACGTTAAGGAGGTGGGGAGTGCAGTTCAGGGAGGCGACAGCACTTAGAGTTTATACGGGGGGTACTGGAGGAAGAAGAAGCTATACAAAGAGGAAAAAATAGCACTTGGATTCTTCAGAGAGTCCTCCTTGAGCTTTGCCTAACTGCTCATTTCTTCATGCACAAGCAGAAAGCTATGTTTGGCCAGAGATCCCCCTTCTGGGTGAAAGAAGTAAATAGCACATGGTCTCATCCAGCAATTTCAAGTAAATATCTTTACATGCAAAATCTATAGTGGAGGAAACATTATGTGAATGGCAACTCAGTTATTGGATTGCATGAGACTTAGAATCATCAGGTCTCAGAGTAGCCTAGCAGCCTTCAGAAATGGCTGTCAAACCGATGCCAAGAAATTTAACTGCCAGCCAGAAGGTTCAACTTGGCTTTGAAAACAAATGGAATAAAAAATAAAGAAACAAACACTACAATGTAATGTCTAATCAAAATGTGTGTAGAAATTAAGAAAGTAGGAGGGCATAAAAAGAAAAAAACAATAAATAACTCCAAAATTACTGAGAAAATTAATCTAGTAAGTAATTCCAGGAGATAATTTTCTTCTGCAAACGATGCTCACATTTCTGCGTGTCTTGTGAGAAAGGCACCCGTACTGCTCTTCCTGACTGTTCTGGGAATGTTCTGTAGAGAGCAGCCTTGGTGATGAAAGATAGTGTATCACTTTAGAATAAATATTGGCTTTATTGATACATTTGAAACAGAACTAAGTTCTTGGATTTTTATTCTGCAGAGTAGAAAGATACTGTATTTTTTTTGGGGGGGAACAGAAATGTTCATTATCAGTTATGATAGGTTCAGATTTCCAAACGTAGGCTTCTCACATTTAGTAACAAAAGTTACTACAGGAGCGGTCACTCACTCCTTCCTCTTCTTCCCAAAGGCCTTTAACCACAGACATCATCGGGACAGCTGAAGTGGAAACACTGATTTCATGTCTACTTATAGTTATGTTCTAAATATTAATTTTTGACCCACAGTATCATTATCTTCTGCAATTATCCAGAATAATTGATTTGGTTGTTGAATGAATTTGTTCTTTTCTTCCTCCTCTGTTTTTCCCCCTGAAACTGTAACAAAACATACTGGACATGTCACTGGTCCTTTGCTCATTTTCTAATCAAGAATATAGCAATGTTCTTTTCTATTCGCAATTATTTCTAAAGGATAGTAAAATAAGGTAATAAATGTTACATTAAGAAGTTAGTGGGAAATATACTGATATTAAAGAGTTATTATATGTCATTGCTTTTTAAATATTTTTATTTATTTATTTTCAAGCAGAGAGATCAGATAGAGGGACAGAGAATGAGAGAGAGAAGAAAGAGAGAGAAAGGAAATGGGCACACCATGACATCCAACTGCTGCAAATGAGCTCCAGATGCATTTGTCAATATGTGCATCTGGCTTTATGTGGGTACTCAGGTGGTTAGGCTTTGCAGGCAAGCACCTTAACCACTTAGCAAACTCACCAATCACTAAATTTCACTTTTGAGGTAGGAAAAAGTGATATATGACAGGCACTTAGAAATTGCCTTGGCTGGGCTGGGGGGATGGTTCTGCAGTTAAAGGTGCTTACTTCCAAAGCCTGCCGACAGGGTTCAATTCTCCAATATCCTCATTCATAAAGCCAAATGCACATAGTGGCATAGGCACCTGGAGTTTGTTTGCAGTAGCAAGAGGCACTACCACCCCTAAATTTATTCAATCTCAATCTCTCTCTCAACTTGTAAATAAATAGTAATACTTTTTATTATAAATAAATAATAAAATGGAAACTGCCTTTGCTATAGAAAGCCATAGACGTATTTGGGCCCACAGGATAATTAAAAGGAGCATAAAATCCTTGGTCTCCTCCTTCCACATGTATGTGTTTTTCTTTAGGTAAATAACTTATTGAACTCTGAGCCATGTATGTCTAAACTTGAGAGATTATCTAAGCCCCAGTTATTTCATCCTTATAGGTTTTATTTCCCTTATAGGTTGAAGGCACAGACATAAGAGCACTAGGGCACCTCACTATCAGCTTGTAACACGTCCTATTGCACACCCCACAATGGCACCATAGCATCTACAGCCATTGTCCTAAGGTCATACTCATGTTGGATTCCCATAGTAGCAAAGCCTTATAGGACGGACTACCCTCAAATGAGGGCAACTGTCTAAGATGGTGTGTTGGTTAAGTTCTATTGTCAACTGGATCTGTTTAGGAATCCACAGACATTCCTCTGGGGTGGGTCTCTGAGGTTGCTTCCATGAAGGATTAAAAGAAAAGGAAGTGTTTCCCTCAGAGTAAACCCTTCCCTCAGAGTGGGTGACCCCTGGGGCAAGGGAATTTAATCTATGAAAGCTTTGGAAGAAAATCCCCCTTCCATTCAACTGATTGCCAGTACTGCTTGCTGCCTTCCAATATGGACTGAAGATCAGTGGCTCAGGAAACCTTCAAGCCTTCAGTGTTGGATTGGGACTGCTGAGCTATCCAGCCACACAGTCTGAGCTGCTACAGGGCGTTCCTTGACTCTGGGGCCTGTAGATTGGTATTGTTGGACTGCCATAAACTAATCTAATAAATCCTCTTTTTTGTTTTATTTTATTTTTTATAATACATTTTATTTATTTAAGAGAAAGAGAGAGAAGGAGAGAATGGTCTCTCCAGGGCCTCCAGCCACTGCAAATGAACTACAGATGCCTGTGCCCTCTTGTGCATCTGGCTTACTTGGGTCCTGGAGAATCCAACAGGGATCCTTTGGCCCTTATTTTATTTTTTTAATGCAATTCGTTCTATCTGTTCTGTACCTTTAGAGAACCCTGACTAATGCAGATAGTTAGGCTACAAACTGGAGCCAGTGTAATTTGGGGAAATCACATGGCTCCTTTCAATTGACATTTTCTAGCCATCTTGCAGAGCACAAAGGAATTACTGATCAAGATCTCACTGTGAGCAGTTTTATTACTTTGAATGTCTTATTTACTGACACAATTCTTCCTCTGTTGTATCCATTTTTATTTTATTTTTTGAATCTGTGTCCCAAAATGGACTAGGAGTCACTATCCCCTTTACCCATCTCTTTAACCAGTGTGCAACATTTATTATTACAGCACTCTTATGCTTTTCACTATGTTGTGTCTCTTTAGTGGGGATGTTGGTGGAAGGTGGCTGATCCTACTTCAATGAAACTCTCAGATTTGAAACTTTCTGTCCTAAATCTCTGGTAGCTAAACCAGCTGTGTAGAAAGTAAAACTCATACTTTAGTGAATCACAAATTCCATATACAGCTAGCAGGTGGGAACCATTTTTTACTGTAGGACTTCTCATGGGACAATGATGGACAAGTTAAGAGTAGCTTTTGTACACCTTAAGCATCTAGGGAACTTTGCTGTCATCAGTATTGAATCCTCTTGATGCCAGGGCAGGCAGTAGTCATGAGAATCAAAATAACTGATGTCCTGAAGCCACCCCACAGTCTAAACCAAACGACAGAAACCCTTTTTCAGCTCTGTATTAAGGAATAAAGTGTGCTGTTGGATTCTAACTTCAAGTTCTTTGGTCCAGGACTAGCCTAGATCTGAAGGTAAGAACTCGGGAGGGAGTTCGGGGAAAATAAAGTTAAGGGCTTGTAGTATTAGACTGTTTTGAGCAATGTATTTTTAATTTTCAATCTGTTTGTTCTGTATCAAATAGTTGTGAAAATTATTCAAAGCCAAGAAGAGGAATTCATTGCATTGGCTGATACAGAAATGATTGGCTGCCTACTCCTAACATTTTTAGTTCCAGAAGCATGCATTCCAATTTGTGCCCCAGTCCCTATATGTCATGGTGTTTGTAGTCCTTAGTAATTCCTATTTCTTTCTTCCTGGCTAAGTGCTAATTCTCCATTGTATGCTTCTCAGTGTTGTGATCAATTAATGGATTGACAACTGTTTCTCGGGTGTAGGAAAACAAAGAAACTAGAATACATTGAAAATAAAGGACTTTTCTCTGCTGAAGGACCCACAAGTAACCTTGAGGACCAGAAAGTTCATATGCTCCTATTAAAAATTTTGAACTGTTTAAAGTAAAATAAAAATAAAAGTGGATAACCATTGCCATCTAGTGGTAAATTTTAGAATGGTGTAAAATACATATCTGATGTGGGTTTTCTTTGTTTATCCATTGAGTTCAAGGTTAAGTCTTTAATCACTTATATCCTGAAAGATCTTCCTTCTTCCTTCTGAAATCCTACTATAAGTCGAATATTCGATTTGTTTACATCAGTTGAATCTTCCTTTCAGAATTTCAATGGCACCAGTAGCAGGAATCTCATCACATTCAGAAGATCCAGTTTTAAATCAGGCAATGCAAACATGCATGCATGCATATGCATAAGTGTACATTTAAGCTAGCACAAACATCTAAGCCATTTAATCTAGAAATACACATGATTATAAGTTTCACTTTGAATAGGATAAAATAAGTATTATTTTTTTTAAATTTCCACTGTTTAGCATGCTGTCTACTGAAGAATTTGGAAAACAAATTAAGATGCATCCACAATATTCTTTATTTTTTATTTATTTATTTGGGGGGGGTTCAAGGTAGGGGCTCATTCTGGCCCAGGCTGACCTGGAATTCACTAGGTAGTCTCAGGGTGGCCTCGAACTCATGGTGATCCTCCTACCTCTGCCTCCCGAGTGCTAGGATTAAAGACATGCACCACCATGCTTGGCTCATATTCTTTATTTAAACATGACATATACACCCACACAAAGGTAGTTGCAAGCTAACTGTGACCCACTGGAAATCTGAAATATTTCTTCCATTTGGTTCATTTATAGGTACAGATGCTAAAGTTACTCATTAGGATGACAATTCTTTAGTGAATTTCTTTTAGCTGAAATTATATTCTAATTTTAAGGTCATTAATTAATTACCTATAAAAATATATTAGAGAGCCGGGCGTGGTGGCACATGCCTTTAATTCCAGCACTAGGGAGGCAGAGGTAGGAGGATCGCCGAGAGTTTGAGGCCACCCTGAGACTACATAGTGAATTCCAGGTCAGCCTGGGCCAGAGTGAGACCCTACCTCGAAAAACAACAACAACAACAACAACAAAATAAAAAACAACAAAAAAACCAAACAAACAAAAAAGATATTGGAGAAACAAAGTCGTCAGTGAAACCATTGAATTTTGAAGTAAATTAAAAGAAAAAATGGAGAAGGGTAACAGGAAACGTTTATGGGAGATATAGGAGAAGAGGGGCGGTGCTTAAAGGAAGAGCAAAATCCTATCTGAAATCTAAAATCCCTTCTGTCATTTATAAGGACTACTTAAATCTTTGTGCAACTCAGCACCATACTCTGTACATGCAGTTTACAAGCAGAGAAGAAGGTAGAAGAAAAGGAAGAAACATATATATATATATATATATATATATATATATATAACATATACATAAATATATATATATATATTTCTTTGTAGACATATTCAGTTAATAGATTATTCAAAAAAAATAAATGCTATCTTTGTAACACTAAAATTATGAGACAAGAGAGAGAAGCTGAAAGCCTTACAATGGGACAATGCTTGTTTATTAAAGAAAGTAGAGAAATAGACTTCTCTTGAGATTTATGAGGAAATGTAGCATAGAAAAGAGCAAACCTATGGGGGAATTGTTTCCACTAGCCTCATCTGAAAACAGAGACCCTCAAAGTCCATGATTCCACTAACTATATGGTAGCAGCAGTGAAAATGGGAACTCTTTTTTCAGGAAAAAAAGGGAATTTTTTTTTTAAAAAAAAGTAAATCATAAGCAGTATTTTTCTTTAGGCAAAGACATTTGGAAAATAAACATTCCTTAACCAAGTACTCTTTTCAACGTTAGAGAAATTGCATCTAAACAAGGATTGAACTCTGGCTGCTGTTTTAGGTTTCAGCTTACATATGAATGTGACTTGTAAACTTTTAATTGATGGCAGATAAAATTTTATATTATATGCTGATTTTTAAGCTAATGGTTTATAAGAACTGTAATTAACTCATATGGAGTCAATTTTATGACTTATATACATGCACTTATTGTTGATGAATGATTTTAAATAAATAAGTTATTTAATAAATATTAGTTCTTTCCCTAGTTGAAAATTTCATTTAAATTTGACATTTTCTGTCAATGAAGGGAAAAGGAAGGCAAGTAATTTTTTTGTTTATTTGAGAACAAATTTATAAATATATTAATTCAATAAAGGCCTTAACATTATTAATTGCACTTGGAAATCTTTTATATTTTCTACTTTAAGAAGAATTACCAAAAATTGTGATAATGTATTCTTATATAAATATATCTAAAAATCATTCAACTTTGATAAATGTATCTTTAGAATCTTCAAAGATATAAAACATATTGATTTTATCTGACTTAGCATTAAAAAAAAAACTAACCCATAGTAAATAAAACACCTTCATGTCTGAATGGACTAGTAAAATCAGATGTTTACCCACTTATCAGTCAGAACTGCTTTTTGTTTTTCAAAGAAAATTTGCAAATCAAAAATAAGTATTTTAGGGCTGGAGAGATGGCTTAGCAGTTAAGTGCTTGCCTGTGAAGCCTAAGGACCCCAGTTCGAGGCTCGGTTCCCCAGGTCCCACGTTAGCCAGATGCACAAGGGGGCACACGCGTCTGGAGTTCATTTGCAGAGGCTGGAAGCCCTGGCGCGCCCATTCTCTCTCTCTCCCTCTATCTGTCTTTCTCTCTGTGTCTGTCGCTCTCAAATAAATAAATAAAAATTTAAAAAATGAGTATTTTATCTTATAATGATTTTGTACTTTACAAAAATATTTCACTTTTGAGTAAACGTCAACTTTATGAAATCAAGTGGTATGTATTCATCAATAATACAATTCTCCATTGTATTCCATGCCTAAGCAGTTTTCCTCTCTTTTCAACATTTCCTATCTCCTATGACTAGAGCTTGGACCAGAAATGATTCTACATTAAGGATGCCATCAAGGGTGTGGGTGTGCTCACCCAGTCAACTAACCTAGAAATCATTAACCAAAAATCAAATTTCCTGAATGACTCCCACAGCCAAAGGAGTCCACATTTCTCTGAATATGGAAGCTTATTACATTGTAATATTTTCCTATTCTTTATACAGCTTAAGGCATCTAAAGACCCTTCCCTCTGTAAACTGGAGAACAGATCTCAAGCAAGATATGGGATGTTTTGATTAATTTCTCGACATCTATTTCAGAGAACACCTGGAAGCTCTGAAGAAAAGAAGTGTAAAAAGAAAAAAAAAGTTGTTTCTCAGATTGACTCCACTATGTTGTATTGTGCAAAGTATGAGACAATAAAACCTTCCTACACATTAGTCTTTTTTACTGGAGAACAATAAATGTGAGACACTGTCTTTCCTAGAATACCTCATCTTCTTTTCTCCCTAGATAACATATTCATCTGCAAGTGGTTCTCTTGTTACCACCCAGCTGTTTTCATTATGATCTAAACACATAAGCAGAAGGAATCTTCAGACAGGTGTGTCAGTGTAGGGGTTGAAAGGCCCAAAAATTCAGAAGCTCAGAAATACTATCACCTTCCAAAGGGAGCTTAAGCAGGCCCCTGCATACCTCAAACTCCAGGCTTTACTCTCTGTTGGAAGCAAGTAAAGAATCCCTCTCTCATTATATCAGAGCCCGCTCCTAATATAAAACTAGGTAAAAAGGGCATGAGATAGCCCTCAAGGATGGGAAATGAGTAATGAAGTGAACCACTTATTTGGTTTCTGTAAATAGCCTGCACCACAAGCCTTAATAGCTCACACCGTAAGCCTTAGTAGCCCACACCATAAGCCGTAGCAGCCTGCCTCAGACCACCAAGGTCATAGGAGACTGATACCATACTCTGCTACCCCCACCCAAGGACCTGCGCAAATGCTGACCACCAAGGTCATAGGAGACTGATTGGTCCATGAGGGGCTTGAACAAATTAAACTAATTGGCTTAGAAACTATGGAGTGGCACAAACTGACTGGCTCGCACCCCACAGGCTCTTGATGTTAAAAAAAAAAAAAAATGATTGGTCTAATGCATAGGCTTTGTTAGAAACCCTATAAAAACTGTCCTGTTCCTGCATTCAGGGCTCTGCAGTCCTCTACCCCTGTGCAGTGTACGACTGTGGGCCCCAGCGCACTTGAAATAAAATCCTCTTGCAGTTTGCATCAAGACCGCTTCTCGTGAGTGATTTGGGGTGTCGCCATATCCAGGCAGAGCGTGGGGTCCCCATCTTGGGGTTCCTTCAGGGTATCATAGACCCTTTGAGAACAGCCCTGCATCCCTGATATTTACCTTGATATAATAACATGAGTGCTATCTTGATCTATAATATTACTGAAATTTTTTACAAGTTTTTTATTTAGTTTTTAAATTATTAATTTTTGTTGTAAATGATTAATATGAAAAAAGAAATAATTCCATAGAAATTCTCTAATATATTTAAATTAAACCTTGCCATTGTGGTGCAGACAAAAAGACAGAGTACCCCATCACTTAGATGAATTTGTTCTGTTTTCTTCCACTTGTGGGTCATTGCCTAATTGAGGTTATGCCTTGAAATAAAGATACTGACCCTCAAGATTCTTTAAACAACGAGTGATCTTGCTGCTGCCACTATTGCTAGTGCTCCTATAGAGGCTGATGATGGTGTTAGGAAAGGCTATCCTCTGTTGTATTTAATGAACAGCAAAAACAGCAATAAGTGAGCAAGGGACAAGGAACTTTGTCTCCAAAAATTTCCTTAAACATTTGCAAAGGAGGGGCTTAGGAGTAGAGCCAGCAAATTCTGTTGACCCAGAATACACATACACCACCACTCACAGATATTATCACTCTAAGCCTGCGTGTTGTTTTGTAATCATTATCATGGGCAATTTGTTGCTTTCAGAACCCACTGCTTTAAATGATGGTCAACATATCTCATGAACTCATATGTTCTTCTTGTGATGGAAGTACAATCAATACCAAACCAAAATAGGGCTGTAGAGATGGCTCAGCCATTAAAGAACTTGCTTGCGAAGTGAAATGACCCAGTACTTACATAGAGCTAGATGCACAAAGTGGCACATGTATCTGGAGTTTCAATGGCTGGAGGTGCTGGCACACCCATTCTCTGTCTCTCTCTCTCTCTCTCTCTCTCTCTCTCTCTCTCTCTCTCTCTTGTTATCTCTGTTTGCAAGTCAATAAAATATTTAAAAAATAAACAAACAAAGCACTTCCATCCATGGAGACACAAGACCAAGACCCAATGATTAAAAATATCATGATATAATTTTTTAAAATGAGCTTTTTCATATTGGTTGGGGAAAATAAGTGAAAAGTATAGCATTGTTTCATAATGTATGTAATATAATATAAGAACATATTTCATGCTCTACAGGAAAACTGGATATATTTTTACCAAGCATTATATAAACAGTAGTTAACTCTTTAACATAGTTGCTATCTTGTTAGTCACATAAAAAATGGTTAATAGCTATTATAATCACAAATTACAGGATTTTTTTTTTTACTTAGTATCAAAATTAATCTTAAAAATTACAGTGAAATAGTCCAGCACCATTTAATTCACACAGTAATTCCCTTATAACCAAATCTTTACCCATAAGGTTAGTAATGGTGTGAGTGTAAAAGCTGAAGACATATGCATTATAGTGCTTACAGGTACCAAAAGTCCTTGAAGGAGAAATAAAAAGTAAACTAGAAGTAGCAAACACTAAATAGACTCATGTATCTTGAGGAAAAAAAAATACTTATCCATTTAACTTTTGGGATCCAGCATGATTGCAATTCTATTCATTTCTTCTTATTATTCATATTATTACTATTATATCATTACTGTTTTAATGATTTTTTGTGATTAAATATTTTCTTCCCCATACTTGTAATTTCAACAGTTTAGATATGAGGCATAATGCAATTGAAAACCTATATTTAACTTACTCAAAAATAAAAAAATCTGTCAGAGGTAGACAGTCTTTACAACTGTGATAGGTTTTTGTACAATATGTTGGGTCATGATATGCAGAGACATTTATTTTACCCATAACTGTGTGCTAATTCCACAATGCATGACCCATATACCTCAACAAGGAAAGGGGCAAAGGGGAGGGGTTAGGTCATGGATTAGCCTAATAATGGTACCAAACTGACTGTATTTGCTGAATACAAAACTAATTAATAAAAAAATTTAAAGATACATTTAAAAAATTAGAACATATTAAATAATGTGTTTATTACCACAAATACAAATGTTCAGTACTCTGAAAGGTAATTAACAGATATGCATTTCATGGACACAATCATTGAGATGAATTCAATACTGTACATGTTAAATGATGAAAGTGAGTTGTAGTCAGAAACAATAAAACACACAGTTCATTTGCCAGGTGGAGATATCTGCTGAATGTATCACACTCTAAAATGTAGTAAATGTAATTTGGAAACTAATGATTATTAAGGTCTTTAATATTTATTGTATAAATGCCTATGCTTATTACCTAAAGGCATTCTCATTTTGGAAGGTAAGTAACAGCATTGTTAAAATTTTAACTGGTAAAATAAATAAAAGCTTTCTGTTTCTAAATTTAATGCACATTATTTTTGACAATTTAGAAAGTATTCCTCAGGAATGTATTTTTTAATGTTTTATTTATTGATTTGATATATATGTATGTTAACATATATATATATATATTTATATATTAAATATATATATATATATTTACATACACATATATGTGTATATATATATACACATATACAGAAATAGGCAGGGAAAGAGAGAATGGGTGCATCAGGTCCTCCAGCCACTGAAAATGAATTCAAGATGCATTCATCCCCTTGTGCATCTGGCTTACATGGGTACTAGTGAGTCAAACTTGGGTCCTTTGGCTTTTCAGGCAAGTGCCTTAACCACTAAGCCATCTTTCCAGTCCCTCAGGAATATATTTTATTTTAAATTATGTTAGTTAATTCTAATAGTTTTTCTCTGCAATATTTTCTTGATTCACTTTAAGGACTGTATTAAAAAATTATTTGCAAACAAAATAGAAAAGAAATGCTTACAGTACCTGCTGTCTGTCAATCACAAAGTTATTTATGTATTATAACCTGATTTTATTTAATACTGATAAATATAAAGTAGCATGCTCTAAATAATTTCTATTTAAACCTTGCATTACTATTATTTTAGCATTTATCCATGTACTATGTGCAGAATAAGAAAACATTCACTAATGACTCCAATAATCCATACTGCTTATAAACCCTAAACTTAACATACATATGTAAAATTATGTTTTGTGATAAATATCACTTAAATTAAAAATTGGAAAATCCAATGACTAAAATTTATTTGTTTATGAAAGAGATGCCCTCTAAGTTAAATCCAGCATACAGTGATATGTAAAAGCTGATGTTTGGCTTTTCTTATTATGTTTGGTATTTTAGTGTGATGATTGCATGAGCAATTGATATACATTGTTTTCTTCTGTAAAAGAATTTTCCAACACTACTGATTGAGGCATTGAGTTATGATAATAAAAAATAAAATTAAAAGATACTGAGGACAAACAATAAGTATAAAATACATTTAAGACTGAGTTTAATCTATTTTGCTATTTTAAGCACAATTATCCTGCATTTGTTTGTAGGCATCACAATTTCTTATGACTGGACTGCCAAGAGCTAGCTACTGATGACACTTATTGAGAATTCTTTGGGTAACTAATCTTTACGGTAAGATTTTGAATTAATAGAGTGATGTTCCAAGGATTCTAACTTCTAAAAGAATTATCACATATATGATATATCCCTAATTATTGCAAATTCTCTAATTGATTCACTATAAATATGTGTGGCTTGGCTACACTCAGTAGAGAGAAGAAAAAGCATAACCATCTGTCATTACCAGGCACAAACAAAGACATTTTTTTTTTGTTTAGATTAGAGCAATATGTCAGGTATAAACTTCTCCATATCTCTCATAGCAGCTATTAATTGAAGAAAAGAAAAATAGCAAAATCAAAATCTCAGAGAATAACAGCAAAGACACTAGAGATTAAAGAAGGGATCCATACAAAGGAAGAAACAAGTAGAATCAAATCTGGCAAAACATATGATGATTTTTCTCTCTCTCTCTTTTTTTTTTTAAATGAGATAGGGTATATGTAAGCCAAGTTGACATTGACCTCAAAGTCTTGCACTCAGCCACATGAGACATACATAACTTCTCCTGGCTTATAAGGTAGGTTTTTATGAAATAATGATTTTTTACAATTACCACTGAAGCAGGTGTACAAGAGCTACTAGAGAAGAGCTATAGTTAAGAGATTTGGAGATGTTTTCAGAGAGGCAAAATTGAGGTGAGATCTTAATGGATGAATTATTCTGTAGACCGAGGAGTGAAGAGAACAGTGCATAAAGATGAAGAAGTGCGGGGTGGGTTATGGCAGCGTAGCAACATGGTTGAGGAGTAAAATGAAGTTTCATGATGTGCCCAAGGGAAAGTGTAAAAAATCCATGATGTAAATTATTCCTTGATATATTTTTGGGGACAAGCCCAGACAATGCTAACTGGAAAAATGAATGTGATGTAGACCGGCATGTTTTGTGTTTCTAATTAATTACAGTTTAATTTTTTTTAAGAATTAAAGAAGAAGAAAATGGATAGTCTTATCTGACATGTTATCAATAAATAGAAGAATTTAGCAAGAGTTACCTCCAGAATATGTGGGTGGCTGGTCAAGTGATGGTGTGATTGATGAGGCTCATTCTGTTTGCTTTGGTGAACCTCATAGAATAGCACAATTATTATTGGTATGGGTAAAGTAACAAGACTTCTTCAATTAGAATTAATTATCCATTACTCACATGACTTTTTCTTTTAAAAATTCTTCGTGAGTTTGGGTAACTTATGCTGTCATATTTCAATAATAACATTTTATGCAGGTGTTGCAAGAGTAAAAAGTGCATGCATCACATCTTCTAGCAATACTTTAGTTGATTATTATTTGCATTTATTTGTCAGAGGTTTTTATTTAAGTGTCAGACTGAAAGCATTTGACTTTAAGATAATTTCAGCATCTTGGATTTATGGCCAATACACAATGTCCTTTGAAGTGGTTTTCAACATTAGTAGTTTGGCAAATAAATTTCAAATACCTATATTCCAGTGAGGTTTCAACTTTTATAATTCTCTTAACTTGACTATAGTGATGGACTTACGAGGTACAGATTTGGTGTTTTATTACTGGTACTGTCTAAAACTATACTAAAATCACATTAATATTTTTAACTATGATGGATTTTACTTAATTTCTTGCAGTAATGTCACCTTAATTAAGAGGACTCTTAATCATCAACTATAATCTTGTACTATGCATAGCAGTCTCCTTATATACTGCCGAATCATAAAAAATGTAGTTCAACTTCAGGTTAATCATAATCATAGAATCCTTATGCTTGATTTTCCCTAATAATGTATTCTTGCATTTTCTTTCTTTAGTATATCTGTGACTCAAATTCCATCATTCAACTAATGATTAATTTTAAAATTACAATTAGAGCAATGTTATTTATTATAAAATTTGAGTTTAAAAAAATAATATATCTAGAGTTAAAGAGATAGCTTATTGGTGAAGGTGTTTGCCTGCAAAGCCAAAGAATCCTGGTTCAATTCTCCAGGACCCATGTAAGCCAAATGCACAAAGGGGATACATGCATCTAGAGTTTATTTGCAGTAGCTGGAAGCCCTGGCATATGCATTCTCCCTCTCTCACTCTCTCTGCCTCCTTCTCTCTCTCAAATAAATAAAAAATATATATAAATAATGTATCTATAGTGATACACTTTGTAGCGATATATCTACAAAATGTTAACCAAAGAAAGAAAAAAGTGGGAAATTAAGAACACTTTTCTCAAATAAAAGCTTTCAGCAAATATATGTAAGAAAATTATGAATAAAAAGTTCTCTCATAGAACACTTAATATATGTAAAATCATTAATATGTGAGAAAGAGAGTTTTATGGAAAGTATATTAGTATCGTCATTAAATATTAAAAGAAATATTGTTTTAACATTAGCCAAACTATGGAAGTAGTGCTAGTATACATTGACAAATAAATTGAGTAAGGAAGTGTGAAGTGTCATTAAAATAGAGCTAGAAGTATTGCATTTCTGTGCTTTGGTTTTATAATGGACAAGGTGGTGATCCACAAGAGAGATATATTCTTTAAATATGCCACCATAATTTAGAGGCTTCACATAGAACATGAATACAACATTTTTAAAATAGAAGTAATCATAATCATTACTTTTACCTTTTCACTTAGGAAAACTAAGTTTTTGCTTGCTTGTTTGTTTTTTCTCCATTGTTTCCTGGTAGAGTGTCTCCATACGTACCCTGGGCTGGGCTAGAACTTATAGTCCATCTGGCTCACACTTACAGGTAAACTTTTTTTTATTATTATTTTTGTTATTTTCAGTCTAACCAGGCTGACATGGAGTTCACTACATAATCTCAAGGCAGCCTCAAACTCATGGTGATCTGCCTACCTCTGCCTTCCAAGTGCTGTGAATAAAGGTGTGTGCCACCATGCCCAGCTGGTAAACTAATTAGTATGTATCCTTTTGTATCCAGCATGAAACTTAAAACCTTGGATATGATGTTTACTTGATAAAAGATTTCATGAAATAAAATTTTGACAGCTTTTACATAGGTAAATTATACAATTAAATAAAATACATGTGTAGGGATATAGATTAGTCAGGAACATGCCTATCTACCAAGTGTGAGAACCTGAATTTTTTTTTTAAACATTTTTTAATAATTTCTTTTATTTATTTTATTTGAGAGCGACAGACACAGAGAGAAAGACAGATAGAGGGAGAGAGAGAATGGGCGCGCCAGGGCTTCCAGCCTCTGCAAACGAAGTCCAGACGCGTGCGCCCCCTTGTGCATCTGGCTAACGTGGGACCTGGGGAACCGAGCCTCGAACCGGGGTCCTTAGGCTTCACAGGCAAGCGCTTAACCGCTAAGCCATCTCTCCAGCCCGAGAACCTGAATTTGATCCCTGTTACTCACAGTAAAAGAAGTGTGAATGGTGGTACATTGCTTTCAATACACATAGGGGAGGCATAAACAGAAGTATTCTTGTAGCCCACTTACAACTAGCCTATTTGGTGACTCTAGGATCCTGTCTCAAAGTGAACTTTAATATTTTTATTTATTTATTTATTTGACAGAGAAAGAAGGAGAGGGGAGAGAAAGAAAAGAGAGAGAGAGAGAGAGAGGGAATGAGAGAGAGAGAGATAGGAGAGAGAGAGAGAGATTGAGAATGAGCATGCCAGGGCCTCCAGCAACTGCAAAAGAACTCCAGATGTGTGTGGCCCCTTGTACATCTGGCTAACATGGGTCCTGGGGAATCGAACTTGGGTCCTTTCACTTTGCAGGCAAGCACCTTAACTGCTAAGCCATCCCTCCATCCCAGAAAGATAACTTTACAAATAGGCAAGAAACATAAAAACTCAATGTTAAGAAAATAACCCAATTAAACCATGCAGACATTTCAAAAAATTATATACAGGTTTTGAAAATAATGCACAACATTCCTAATTATTTGCCTGCAAAGTCAAATTACCCAGGACCCACATAGACCAGATACACAAAGGAGGCCCATGCTTCTAGAGTTCTTTTACAGTAGCTGGATGCCTGCTCCACCCATTCTCTCTCTCCCCACCCCCATCTCTCTCTCTCTCTCACTTTATTTTTCACTTCTCTTTCTCTGAAATAGATAAAATCAATAAAAGTGTATTTTTAAAAAGAACAGTAGGATATCACCTCACACCCATAGACTAGTCATTTCTTAAAGACTGCCCGTATCAGATGTTGATGGTTATAGGCATAAAATTGAACCTCCTACACTATGAGTGGGAATATAAATTGTCAAATCATTGTAGCAAAAGGTATAGATGTCAATCAAGACATTGAAAATAAATCCCCCTTATGATCTAATAAACTAATTTTACAGTATCTACGTCAATTACTATTACTATAACAAAATACTTTAAGATAATACTAAAGTTTATTTTGTTCAGAATTCTGGATGCTCACAGGGATAATAATGGCATCAGCTCATGTCAGCAAGAACATCAAGAGTAATGATCCAGGAGGAGTGGTTTACAACACCCTGTTTTGAAAGCTACTTGAGAAACCCTGAAAACTATCATAATATGTACCAATGGCTATGTCTTATTTAATAAAGAAGCATCCTTTAGGCTCTACCTGTTAAAAATCCATTGCATCTCCACCACACAATGCTTAGAGCCAAGCTAATACAACCATTGCAGTATGTAGCCTAAGGACTTTAAGTCAGTATGTTAAAAAGATATCTACACTTCCACATTTGGTGCAGTTTTACTCACAACTGCTACTACATGGAATTGAATTAATTGAATTCCTCTTCTGGTATGCATACTGTTTTCTGAGAAAAGGCTATCAGAGTGGAATAACTAAAGAGAACTCCATAATTCAGAAGAGGGAAAGCTGGACAGATTTCAGATAGTAATAAGAATGACTTGGTGAGATTTGATTCTGACAAGCTATATTAGATGATAAAGAAATAGTGTGTATGAGGGAAATATTTGTAAAATTAAAATTAATATATAGGTCTAGGGATAAGAACCCAAAAGCCTGTTTGGCAAAGACCAGGTTACTACAAAATGGTCATGACCTTGGGTTTTGAATTGAGGTATTAGGTTGACACATGAAAATGATTTATTACCTCTCTTCTGTTTTCCCCTAGGGATGCTGGATAATTGTGAGCAGACACATGAATGTTCTACTGATAAGAAATTGAGTCCTGAGCTAACACTTTTCTTTTCCACACAATAAATAAAGGTAAATAAACCAAAACAACAACAAAATGATTGTATAAGGCAGCCAGGTTGGCTCATACCTGCAATTGAAGTTTTGGAGGCTGAGGTAGTAGAACCACCAGTTAGAACCTAGCCTGGGTTACCTGATGAGATCTCAAAAACTCAACTCCCCAAACCAAAGTGAAGCAAAAATCACAGACACTTTTATTATTATTATTAATTAGTTTTGTATTCAGTGAATACAGTCAAGTTGGTACCATTGTGAGCTTCCTTTATGTCCTCCCCACTTCCCCTGGCCCCTCCTTGCTGAGGTATATGGGTGATGCATTGTGGAGTCAGCCCTCAGTTATAGGAGAAATGTCTCTGTGTATCATGACCCAACATGTGGCTCTGACATTCTTTCTGCCCCCTCTTCCACAAAATTTCACTGAGCCATGTTGGGTTCATTTTAGGTCTGCTTTAGTGATGAGGTGTTGGGAGCCTGTGTGTCTCTGGATATCTGATTTGATAGGAGTTGATTATTGTCTGTGCTGATCTCCTGCACTCTTGTGCTGGTACCAGGTTCACCAAGAAAACAGTGCCCTTGTTTTGCACTAGAAGAGCTGACTGTCTGGGGACTGACTCTCTTCCAGCTTCCACCATGTCATTCCGTTTTAGGAGTCAACCACATATGGTGTCTTCAGCAGTAGGGTCTTACCACTAACCTTTGGTGGGTCATCAAGTACTCTGACAGAAATCTGTCATTCTTTTAGGAAACCTTTTAGGTCTCTCTGATCAAAAGCTCATTGAGGATGATAGCCACCTGCTGGTACTGGGAGTTACAGGTAGGTGCCCATGAACAGAAGGAAGAAAAAGATAACTAATATTAAAAAAGTTAGAGAGAGAGACAGAATGAGAGAGAAAATTAAGGTCAGTCTTCACTGTACCCTCTCCAGTGCCTTGTGACTCAGGTGCTCCCTCTGAGGGCCTGGTGAAGGTTCAGCCATTTGGTCTGCCTTTTAGGATATAGAATTTTATGATACCATTTCCATTTGGGTCTATATTTGTGTTCGCCACCCCCCCCCCCCTTGCCCTCCGTCCCACCCACCCTATTGTCCAGTCCTCGAGATTCTTGCTGGGTATGTCAGCATCTTGGGTAGATTCAGTTTAGATGCTATAGATGAGTGAGACTTTGCGGCGATTATCTTTCTGTGATTGGGTCAGCTCACTGAGAATGATCTGTTCCAGGTTCAATCATTTTTCTTCAGATTTCATTATGTTGTTTCTTCTTACTGTTGTGTACAATTCCCTTGTGTAGATATACCACATCTTAGACATTTAAAAATCCCAAAACTCTTAAGTTTTGAACAGTTGACCAGTTACAATTATGTGTGTTTGATGAAATAAATTAAATGCTATGTAAACAATAAATAATTTGGAGTATTGTGGAACACCCCTAGGACTTTTTTGTTTGTTTGTTATGTTTTCCTAGGGTTTCACTGTAACTCAGGCTGATCTGGAATTCACTATGTAGTCTCAAGGTGGCCTCAAACTCATGGTGATCCTCCTACCTCTGGTTGTGAT
The DNA here is from genome assembly GCF_020740685.1 of Jaculus jaculus. NCBI lineage: Eukaryota > Metazoa > Chordata > Mammalia > Rodentia > Dipodidae > Jaculus > Jaculus jaculus. Next base: position 48,900,226 of record NC_059104.1, read on the forward strand.
TAAAGGTGTATGCCACCATGCCCTGCTTGACTTTGTTTTCATACAAAGTGCTTATTTGTCTTAGCAATGAATCTTTAATGGCAGTATGCCAGGTAGGCTGGAGGAAGTTAGGGAAGGACAGTTGTGAAGGGTGAAGATTTCTTGTTGCCTAAACTAGGGGCAGCAGTAGCAGTTTTGGGGGTAAGGCAGACTGCACACAGCCAACTCCTTTTTCAATTTTCTGTTCTAGTGTGTAATTTTTTTCTTTTTCTTTTCTTCTTCTTCTTTTTTTTTTTTTTTTTTTGTTTTGTTTTGTTTTGTTTTTCGAGGTAGGGTGGTAGTGTCTCACTCTAGTCCATACTGACCTGGAATTCATGATGTATTCTCAGGGTGGCCTCGAACTCACAGTGATCCTCCTACCTCTGCTTCCCAAGTGCTGGGATTAAAGGCGTGTGCCACCATGCCCAGCTCAAGTGTGTAAATTTTTATTTTGAGGTTAAAAGGTTTGCAAGGAAATATCATCAAGGATTCTTATGAATTACATACCTAAAATGAAGAAACTCAATATTTTTCAATTGGTGGTACCCAAAGGTTGCATTTTTAAATATAATGTCACAAAGAAACTTAGCATTCCTTGCTATGAGCATGTGCATATAACCAAGCATGCAGCAGATATATTTCTGAGGTTTTGCTCTATTGTGACCTGGTATAATTAGTATAATGATATTATATTTATATTCAAGGTAATATATATCTGGAATGGAAAATAAATATGTAAAATATAGCTAATATATGCCTACTAAAAATTTTAATACATTTTACATGTGAATGATATTTTAAAATGGTGTGATAATGTTTCTAGAGTAGTGAATATTAATCTAAAATCACTAAGTTATTATAAAAAAGTAAAAACCTAAGACAAAAAATTTAATTCAATCTTCTTAAAAGAAAGAAAAGGATATTTCTCCAGTTCTCAATAAAAAAATTTCAGACTTTCCCTTGGACTTTGAAGCAGACAGCTTCAGGTTTACTGAGATGAACTTCCAGACCAGGTACAGTTATGGAGGAAGTTATATTTATTGAAGCTTACAGATCCAGGGGAAGTTCCATAATAACAGAAGAGGCTGACCTGTCTTTGCAGGCCCAAGCAGAAAGAGAGAAGCACAAGCCTAAAAGTCAAACGCCACAACACACTTCAGGAATTCCAGCTAGTCACACTTTGCATATCTTGAGATTGAAATCTGAAACCCACCACCACATTCTGCCCCTGGCCCCCATAAGATTTATAACCATCACACATTGTAAATTGTACTCAGTTCAATTTCAAAGGTCCCCACAACTTGACCAATTTAAGACATTAAGGCCTGTAAAACCAAACAAGTTAAACATTTCTAACATATAAAGGCACAAAGTAAACATTTTCAACTGCTATAAGGCATAGCAAGGAGAGACTAAAACAATCCAAACTCAACCACCATCAAACAAACATCAAACTTCTGCAGTTCAAGTCCAATACAATCAAAGACTGACAGTCTCTAGATTTTCCAATTCTGCCACTCCAGCTGGGAAGAGTAGACAGGGAACACTTCCATCTCAGTCCAACAGTGCACTCTATGGTAGCGCTTGCATAGTCCTGGTATATCCAAAACATCTTGAGGTCTGCATGCAAACCATGCTCCATCTTCCAAAGGCTCTTTCAGCCTACCAGGGCATCATGCCCTGCCTCATGCTGCACCTCATCAGCAGCTCCTGGAAGCATGTGCAATTCATGACCACTCCTCACATTTTCCAAAGGCTCTTTCAGCCTATCAGGGCATCAGGCCCTACCTCATGCCACATCTCAGTGGCAGCTCCTGGAAGCATGTGCAATTCATGACCACTCCTCGCATTTTTTGTGCTTCTGAAACCAATACCAGGTGTGCTGGACACAGCCATATTCTTAATTCAGGGACAAAATAAATCATAACCTTGAAAAGCAGGTTCCTTCTCCAATCAACTCTTTCCAAATGTGTTTGCATTTCTATGGTAGTCTTTCCTCAGGCATCCTTTCCATGGTAAAGCAATTGGACCATCTTCCTTTAGATTGCTAATGTGCTTGACAATAGCAGATTCAGTAACCTAAAACCAGTCTCAGTGCCTGTAATTTTAACTTGCTTAAGGTTTTCCAGTTTAAAATCTTAAATCTCTCAATCCAATATCTTCAGCCAAGCACATCAGTCCATTACAAATTTAACCTTGATCAAACTCTCTGGGCCTAGGTGGCAAGATGCAGCCAGTCCTTATGCCAGTATCCCAGTTCCAATAAAGTTCTATGCAGTCTTTCCTTCTTCTTAGAAAGCTCATAAGCCAAGTCTCAAAGTTCAATGCTGTCTACACTTAGTATTCTCAGACTCTCATCAGAATAGTCCATAAAACGTGGTTTACCACTCCAGAAGACATCTTCAGTTGCAAGCAGCAAGTCCATGCCTATTCGTCCAAAACAAAGGTTCCAAAAGATCAACATCCACATGGTCAGGTTCATCTCAGTCTATTCCTCGGTACCAAATTCTGTAGCAGACAGCTTCAGGTTCACTGAGATGAACTACCAGAACAGGAACAGTTATGGAGGAAGTTATATTTATGGAAGCTTACAGATTCAGGGGAAGTTCCATAATAGCAGAAGAAGCTGGCCTGCCTTCACAGGCCCAAGCAGAGAGAGAGAGAGAGAGAGAGAGAGAGAGAGAGAGAGAGAGAGAGAGAGAGAGGGGGGGGGAGGAAGAGAGAGATGCACAAGTCTAAAGGTCAAAAGCCACAGCACACTTCAGGAACTCCAGCTAGGCACACTTTTCATATCTTTAGATTGAAATCTGAAACCCAGCACCACAGCCTTTCTCTCAATATTGGGTATAACATTTCATCACTGTTTAAAACCTCAGTATAGAATACCAAAATAGCTCCCCAATGGAAATCCTTTTCATGCAGTGTGAAGCATGTATTTGTGTTGTTTTGTCTTTAATCCTGAAATCCTTAGAGTTCTTTAGCTAAACCACTGTTTCACCATCTAGTGCATTAAAACAAACAAACAAAAAAGCAAAACAACAACAAAAAAACTACAATATACTCTTAACAGCAAATTTTAAATATGCACCAAAGCTCTAAGGAGAAACATATACTAAGAATTACAAGTCTCACTGGGCAGTGTTCCACTTGTAGAGTGACATTTATGTGCTTCTTGGGATGGTGTAATTTCTTGTGAGGTATGGTGGATTACTTCAGCATCAGCAGTGACTCACCTAGGAGAAGTAGCACATAAAAGCTTTGACATTACTCTTTAGCACTTCCTTTGTAGATTGTTAAGTTTACCTTCAAAAGTAGCATGTGTTTTTATTTCCAAGAATCCCAAATATACAAATATATATATATATATTGTGTATTTGTATATACATATATATATATATATATATGTATATACATATATATATATATATATATATATATATATATATATATATATACAAGAATGTGTATTTCAAAATATTTAATTAGCATTAAATCTCAAGTTTAAAATTTCCCCTGAAAGGTACAGTGACTACAATCTTAAATACAGGTAAATATTAAGCAATTTTAGTTTGGTTTACATGTTTTATTCTTATGATTGTCTTATCCTTCTCTTGTGACAACTGCATCTATACAAGAGTTAGAAAGCAGGACATCAATTGAAGGCTGGATTTATTTATTTATTTATTTAGAGTTAGAAAGTATGGCATCCATTAAAAGCTGAGTTGATTTATTTACTTGCTTTTTTGTTTCATGTCCATTGACAGAATAATAGGTAGTTAATAAATCAGATGTCCTTATCCTGTACAGCAGTGTGATCTGAATAATGAATTCTTATCTTCAGGTAACCTAGTGTCCCAAGAAGCACTCAATGTAACAGGTCCCTAATTTGATTAGGAAATTTAACCTTTCAGGAAGGACAGCTTGGAATCTCATTCAATAGGATGAAAGATTTGAAATGGTAAAATTTTGCCAAGCCAAAGACTTGAGGAGCTATTTTTCTAGGGCAGAGAGAGACAAAGATAGACATGATGTCCAAGAATCCTGTAGACTGAATGACTTGGGACAACACTGGTAATAATCTGACCCTGTTAGAATCTAGTGATGTTATCAAACTGGGTTAATTATGAGGATCTCCTATGTGACTTTGGTTAAAAATATAGGTCCTCAGCCCACCTGGAGCTCTAGCTCACTGGATATGGAGTAGAAGTCAGGAGATTCAATTATTAACCAGCACACCAGGAGGATTTTAATGATCCTGCAAGTTTCACCCATGCTGCTCTGTCAATGCAGGCCATTGGCAACACTCTTCATGCTACCTGCATCTGATTCCAGGCCTCTCTTGGAATTCTTTAAAAGCCTTTAGACACGTTACTTTGTTCTGCTTATATCTATCTCATGGGCAGTCCCACACATTTGATACTAGTTTTTCCATATTCACTCCAGTCTATGTCTTATGATCAGTTATGGTAATGAAGGGTTCTCTGTTGCCCCTGAATATCCACTTGCTTACAACTTTCATTACCATTTACAGTTTTGCTCTTACTTGTGGTTATGGCCTGTCACTGTTAAAGGTGTAGTAGTCAGGCAAATAGTTTGGCTAATTGGAAACATGAATAGTATTTTCATCATAAAATCTTCAAGTGATAACCTTTTGGGGGAACTAATTTTTCCACCACATATATCAAAGTATGAGATAATTCTTTATAGCAGCATGAAAAATGAGGAGAAAAATGCTCGTACCCAAACACTACACATAATTTCAGAAGACCTAGCACTTTTTCTTAATAAAACTGGGGAATGGTAGCAGGCATAGCGGTGTACACCTTTAATCCCAGCACTTGGGAGGCTGAGGTAGGAGGATCCATGTGAGTTTGAGACCAGCCTGAGACTTCATACTGAATTCCAGGCATTCCAGGCAAGCCTGGGCTAGAGTGATACCCTACCTAAACAAACAAACACCAACAAGATCTGAGGCCATTTTTTGAAAAATATTTTATTTATTTATTTATTTTACTTACAAGCAGAGAGAAAGAGAGAGAGAATGTGAACACAAGGGCCTCCAGCCACTGCATATAAGCCTAAGATGAATGCATCACTTTGTGCATCTGGTTATATGTAGGTACTGGTGAATTGAACCCAGGTCATTAGGTTCTGAAAGCAAATGCCTTAACTGCTAAGCCACCTGTCCAGCACCGAAGCATTTTTAAAGCTGGACCTGGTGGCACATGCCTTTAATCCCAGCAATTGGAAGGCAGAGATAGGAAGATCACTGAGTTTGAGACCAGTCTGAGGCTACACAATGAATTCCAGACCCTACCTTGAGAAACCAAAGAAACAAAACAAAACACTATTGGGAAAAAGAAGATGGTCTGGTCTGTACTTATATTGCACACAAAATAACACAAAATCTCTCTTTGAGCATTACTTTATACTCTGATGTGTAATACCCTGAAACTTGCAGTGCAGCTGGACTCAAAGGCTTACTGATGTGTTCCACTGTGCTCACTCTGTAAAAAAATAAAATAAAATAAAATAAATAAATACATAAAAGTTTAATTTGTATCATTTCTTTATTTTTCTTAGCTTCTGTGTATTTGCTTGAATATGCAAAACTGGAAAATATTTCAATTATATTTATAAACTAGAAAGGGGGACAATTTTAACACCTGATATTTGTTTGGCTCTGGAGAATTAAGAATAATCTAATATAATTGTTTACATTAATAACGTTGAGCTTTGGCCTGGGTTAAGAGCACTGGCTGCTTAAGAATAAAGACCTCTAGGTCAGAGACTTCCCATTTTGTCTCCCTAGAACATGTGGGCATGACTACACATGTCTGTAAACCTAAGTTCATGGGGCCAGAGACCAAGATGAGAGGATACTGAAGTTCACTGATAAATAGCAGCTAATATGGCAGGGAGACCCCATCTCAAGGAAATGCATGAATAAGCAATAAGAAACTCAGCATTCTTCTTTGGCCTGTTCCAAAGTGTCTCTGTATACACATATATTCACACACACACACACACACACACACACACACACACACACACACGTGTATATGTATATACATATATCATACATCACACACACATACACCATACCACAGCATACACATATTCTTTTTTTTTTTTTTTAAATTTTATTTATTTATTTATTTGAGAGCGACAGACACAGAGAGAAAGACAGGTAGAGGGAGAGAGAGAATGGGCGCGCCAGGGCTTCCAGCCTCTGCAAACGAACTCCAGACGCGTGCGCCCCCTTGTGCATCTGGCTAACGTGGGACCTGGGGAACCGAGCCTCGAACCGGGGTCCTTAGGCTTCACAGGCAAGCGCTTAACCGCTACGCCATATCTCCAGCTCCTTTTTTTTTTTTTTTTGATTTTCGAGGTAGGGTCTCACTCTGGTCCAGATCCTCCTACCTCTGCCTCCCGAGTGCTGGGATTAAAGGCGTGCGCCACCACGCCCGGCCACACACATATTCTTTAAATAAATAATGATGCTGAGACTTAAACTTTAGGTAATGAAACTATTATTTTGCTTTCAGTTAGAAGAAACAGGAGCTAATCTCCTAACCCATGCACACTCATATCTCTGTCAATATACAGAGTACCCTCAGGTTTCTCCTTTGGTTTTTTCTTAATCCTTTATAAACATATCTCTTGGGTTTTACCTTCTTTCATGGAGGTTCTAGAGTCATGTATTAAAATGACATAGTTAAGGGAAGTATGTAACCCATGGATATTTTATTCATGTGAGAAATCGTTCTTCATGAGAAATGTATAAAATTGTCAAAACACTTTTTGAAAGAAGAAAAATAACAGCAACAATAAATTGTGAGAACATTTATAAAATGGTTTAACTCACATAATTTATGTGAGTATAACCTCAAAACCACAGATATCTTCTACCTAAGCTTAAAGATCTGATTTAGGATTGAAGCAAGTGCCTGTAGCCACTAGCAATCTCCCAGACCCAAACTTAGGATGAAAATCCAACAATGATAATGGTGGTAAAACTTTGCAGAAAGCAAAAAGTAAAAGGCAAAATACACTAACATATCAGATAATTGATATACTCAAACAGTTTAACATACTGTTACCACTGATGTCAATTAATTATTTTCTTATTTCCTTAAACAATAAAGTTTTCTTTACACATATAATGCTTGAAGAAAATAAATCAATTTTCTTGATTCCATAAATACAATCTGCTTAATATAAAAATTTTCCTCCCATGTTCATCTGTCCTTACAAATTGTATACTTATTTTTGTAAATCCCTTTAACCAAAAAAAAAAAAGAAGTTACATTTATTTTGTTTTGGCACATGTTCCATGACTTGAACAATTTCAGCAAGACTTCTTCAGTCAACTTTAACTTTAATCACTTCTGACATCCTGAGTGCCCTGTTCTTTGGAAGGTTGATTACTTTAT